>NC_085841.1:61289068-61484068 GCF_035594765.1 Anolis carolinensis
ACTTCCAATATTCATCCCGGGCTTCCCAGCACACCTTCCTTTCCTTCATTGATGGTGCTGACATTTCTGTCACTAGGAACAAAAAAAAAAAAACAAAAAAAAACAGCTTCCATTTCTCAATGGCTTATGAAATTCCATAATTTAGACAAGTTGCCATTTTACACCACACTATTCAGAAGTAAGTTCTGCTATGGAGTTCACTAGTAACACCTTCCAGCAATATGCTTAGGAATTTGGAAATAACATAAATCTACTTGAAAGCCACTATGTTCAATAGAGTATGCTCACCAGTATATCTGCATAGGATATGAATATTAAGTGAGCAACGGGAACAAGGCGATCCACAAAGCTAACTTAATTAGTCATTATGTTTTACCTTCACAATAACTCTAGGGCTGGATGATTTAAGAAATAGTAACTTGCCCCAAATGAAGCAGTGAATTTGTTGGGGATAAAAACCTCAATCTCCATTTAGTCTGATACTCTTAAGAACTGGTCCAAGTGATGCTTCAAAACCAACATCAGAATCTAAGCATCACCAGATAGATTTAGATTTACAGCCTTCTCTAGCAATTTGATTCTGTACTGAGTGTCAGAAAGGTTGCTGGAATCTGTTTCAATGTTGACAATGCAGCCTTATCACATATTTGCATTTACTCATAAATGGAGATATCAATCTTCACTTGTTCATTCTTGTGATTTACAGAGGAACTAAAGGTTTCCAGCATCAAATTTTAAGTACCTCAAAACACCTACAAATCCCAGAATTCTATAAGATGGAACCACTAACAATTAAAGTAGCATAATTGAACAATGTAAACAAGAGCATTTTTGCATTAAAATATACTTTTTTTGGGGGGGGGGCACAATTGATGAATTGTTGCTTGGAATTTTAAGACTGCTCCCATTTACTACTTAACACTGCATTAACAAACAGCATACTAAGCTGTACTGAACTCAGAATCTCTACAAAAGCTTACAATCCATATTAAGCACCCAAGATCAGATTGTTAGATATATGTTTGTAAGAAGCTTGTAGGCATCTAATGCTAGGGATTTGCTATATTCTCCTTCCTTTTTAGCATTACTAGTCCGACAGATTATTTTACATGTGACCAATGTGAACTACAGAAAGGTGAATTTCTATGCCTTCACTTAGGAAAAAAAGAGGGAAGCACTAAAACTTCACATGTTGCTGAACATTCATCAGTGTTAGGTTGCACAGTGAATGCTGGGGGATATTGGGGACTCTAGGATCTCGAAGACCCCATGTTCCTCAGCCACTGCAGATCTTATCCTGTCAAAAAGAGCAAAAAGAGCACCTGCAAAGCACAAAGGGCCCACACCAGGGATGCCAGAGGGTGTTACCCTCCAGATCTAGGTCAATCAGCTTGACAGGCTCAAAAGACACGCAAAATGACACAGGTGTTTCTTGATCAAGCAGAAAAAATATTTATTACAAAAAGTTTAGAAAAAACAAAGTACTACAGAAAACTCACACAGGTATGAAGTGCTTTCTACAAAGGAGGGAAAATGACTGACACTAGAACAATGGCTTATCTCAAGTAGCTAGTATCATCTCATGACCTTTCTGCCCAATGAGAAATTTACAACTCTCTAAATTGCTCAAAGGGCAGGGGCGTGGCTCGGTTTGCACAGTTTCCTATTGACTAATTAAGGAGATATCACACAAAAGGGACCTTCTGTCCATGCGCTGACCACCCCAAAGCACTCCTTGGTGTTGGGAACCTGCACAATCTTTTCTTAACCAGGCACTTTGAAAAATTGAGGGTTTCCAACATATAATAGACCAAATATATTCAGAAAATAGGGCACCATTTATAATTAACTATTCGGGTATCAAACCTTTTAGTATTAAGCAAGGAGCAAAGCAGGGTTCCCCTCTTTCCCCTCTACTATTTATATTAGTTATGGAATTAGGAAAGATGCAATTAGGAAAGATGAAGAGATACAAGGAGTGGGTGTGGACAACAAAATCGAAATCAGCCTATTTGCGGATGATCCAAATCAGCATATTTGCGGATGATACGCTTTTGACAGTTTAAATAAATTACAGGCTTAAATATTAATCAGAAGAAAACAGAGGTATTGGCAATAAACTTGGAGGGAAAGGATAAAGAGAAAATAGTGGATCATTTAAGGTCAAGATTAAAAGCAATATTAGGTACTTGGGAGTCAGGGTATCCATTAACTACTTAGTTTAAAAAATTAAATTTCGAAAGACTATTCAGGGAAATTCAAGAAAGCTTACTGGAATATAAAAAAATTAAATCTTTCATGATTCAGCAGGAGCCTCCGGTGGCCTAGGGGATAAAAGCCTTGTGACTTGAAGGTTGGGTTGCTGACCTGAAGGCTGCCAGGTTCAAATCCCACCCAGGGAGAGCAGGGATGAGCTCCCTCTATCAGCTCCAGCTCCATGCGGGGACATGAGAGAAGCCTCCCACAAGGATGGTAAAACATCAAAACATCTGTGCGTCCCCTGGGCAACGTCCTTGCAGACAGCCAATTCTGTCACTCCAAAAGTAACTCCGGTTGCTGCTGACACGAAAAAAAAAAATGGTTCAGCAAATTGCCATTTTTAAAATGAAAGTATTATCTAAATTCAACTTTCTTTGTAATATTTTACCCATTAAATTACCAGATGTTGACCTTAAAATGGCATAAAATAGTCAACAAGTTTTAATGGAACTAGAAGATCTAGGCTAACAAGAGGTTTATGGTATATTCCTCTGAAATTAGGGGGATTGGGAATACCAAAGTTAAAAATTTATTATCATATGCATATAATAAAGGAAGTGTTTGCTGCTCTCGGAACCTAAGTTAATCTGGCGAGAACTTGAAGGCAAATGCTGGCTAGGAGATTATAGGGAAATGTTTTTTATATCAAAAATAGGTAAAGTAATTAAGGGTATAAGAATAACCTGGCTAAAGATGTTAGAGATATGGGTTAGCTAAAAAATAAGATATGGCCAGGAGTTTCTCCCCTAACCCCAATAGTCTTATTGGAGAATTTCCCGGAAGATTTGAGAATCAAAGTTAAGAATGGACGTGGAAACTACTTTCTTGGAAGGAATAGATACAAAATTCAAAGAGTAAATTTGACAAGTTGGAGCAACAAGGTTTTTTAATTGGGTTTGAAAGACAGCAGTTATATAAATAGAAAAATAACTGGTTAGGTAGAAACCTTATATGTAGAAAAAGAAATAAATATGAAAAATGGCCATGTAAACTTAAAAAGCAAGAATTGTCTGGGAAATGGCTAACTGGTAAAATATACAATGGTTTAGTAGGTGAGGAAATAGGCTTGAAGTTGTTAGAAAAGGTATGGGAAGGAGATCTAGGGCAATTAATGGATCTTGACTGGAAAAAGATTCTAAAGTGGACAGTGGTTAAGAATCTGTTGATAAGATTAAAAGAAAATGTATATATAGTCATATGGAGATGGTATATGACACTGGTTAAATTACACCAGATGGATAAGAAGCACAGTAGCCACTGCCGGAGATGTGGCATGTATAAAAGGACATCTTTTCATTTATGGTGGGAATGTCCCCAGCTGAAGAATTTTTTGAACAAGATATTTAAGGAAATTGGTACTATTACAGGACTAAACATTGCCCCAGATGCTAGGTTAGCATTACTAATGGAAACCACAAAGCTGAATTTAGAAATGGAAAAGAAAGAATTTGTGATTATTCTATTTACAGTGGCAAGGCTTATAATCTTAAGGAATTGAAAGATAATAACCAATATCACATTGAAAGCATGGTATGGGGAGGTATGGAAGTTAGCTTTAAGTAACAATTTATCAATTGAAATAAGGGTGCTTAGAGGGGAAATTAAAAGTTCAGAATTTGATTCATATTGGTTAGTTTTCATTAAATACATCTTAAGAGAGTAACAAGGGAAAACAATGCAACCTTATTAGACAAGAATTCTGTATACATTCATTTATTTATATATTAGAGGCGAAGGAAATGGTACTTCACTACATACTTCACTACCTCCAAGGATGCCTGCCATAGATGTGGGCGAAACGTCAGGAGAGAATACTTCTGGAACATGGCCATACAGCCCGGAAAACATACAACAACCCTGAAATGGTAGTTGTTCAGGCCTAGGTGGTGGGTCTAAGTGTTTGTAAAACGTACATTATTTTGTATAGTTTAGATTGAATGTTGTTAATTTAAATGAAAAAAGGAAAAATTGAGGTGTTTGGGTCAGAAATTCCAGAAGCATTCCCTCCTGATATTTCACCCACAACTATGGCAGGTATCCTTAGAGGTTGTGAGGTCTGTTGGAAACAAGTAGGGTTTATAAATCTGTGAAAGTGAAAAAAAGGAGGAAAAATGGAGGCGTTTGGATCAGAAATCAGTAGGTATATTCTGTATATGCATCATGTTTTCTAGGAAAGGAGTCCTGCTCTACTCCTTGTATTTAAAATTTGTCAGGAAATAGATTACATTTTGTAACACGATTTTTGTTCCTGGGTCATAAATGTCATTTCTTCATTGGTTCTATCACAAAAACATGGAAAACGTTTATTAAACTGCAAAAACTTTTATTTCTGTGGGACATCCTGCAGCACATTTGATTATAGGTAAAGGTTTCCCCTGACGTTAAGTCCAATCATGTCTGACTCTGGGGGTTGGTGCTCGTCTCCATTTCTAAGCTGAAGAGCCGGCATTGTCCGTAAACACCTCCAAGGTCATGTGGCCGCATGACTGCATGGAGCACCATTACCTTCCCGCTGGTACCTATTGATCTACTCACGTTAGCATGTTTTTGAACTGCTAGGTTGGCAGAAGCTGGAGCTAACAGTGAGCGCTCACTCCACTCCCGGGATTTGAACCTGCGACCTTTCGGTCTGCAACTTCAGCAGCTCAGTGCTTTAACACACTTCGCCACTGGGGCTCCCTACATTTGATTATAGTTTTCCAATTAATATCTCATAGGGTCTCAACCAATTCAACATACTCTCTTGACGTTTCACTCACATCTATGGCAGATATCCTCAGAGGTTGTGAGGTCTGTTGGAAACTAAGCAAGTGGGGTTTAAATATCTGTGGAATAATGTCCAGGGTGGGAGAAAGAACTCTTGTCTGTTTGAGGCAAGTGTGAATGTTGCAATTGATCACCTTGATTAGCAATGAATACCCTTGCAGCTTCAAAGCTTGGCTGCTTCCTGCTTGGGGGGGAATCCTTTGTTGGGAGGTGATTAGCTGGCCCTGATTGTTTCTTGTCTGGAACGTCAGCAGAGAATGCTTCTGGAACCTGGCCATACAGCCCGCAAAACTCACAGCAACCTAGTGATTCCGGCCTTCTACAACACATTCAACTAGTTTGGAGCTGCCACAAAAACGACATTTATGGAGTATGACAGCTACTTACAAAGTAAGCACTGCACAATTAGATAGGAAATAACTTTCAAACTAGGAACGGGGTTCCCCCCCCCCCCATTTTGTTACACATTGTCATATAATCCGAATTCAGAGTACTCAAAAGTGTTACTGCCGCTTAAAGAGGGTCCCTTTCCCTCGGCCGCCGCCTTCACTTACCGACGCACTTCCGCTTGAACTGCCGGATGTAAGGCAAGCTGACCCATACCGGAAGCGTGCGACTGCTCGAGCCGAAGCGCAAGTACTGTAGGAGGAGAAGAGAGAAGAGGGCGCTGCGGTGCTCACTGCGCGTGCGCACCTTCTCAGCGGAAGTGTCGCTTGGTTGCTAAGAGACGCGCCGGCCCCCTCGTCTCCCTCTGGAAAGGCTGAGGGAGTTCCTTACAAAGGTAATCCGCCCGTTCTTCAACCCTCTCTCTTTGTGTGATCCTGCGCCGTTCTGTGACCCAGCTGCTTAGGAGAGGTTGCTAACTTCCATATGGCAACATCATGAATAAGAAGGTGCGTCGACATGCACCCTAAGTAATCTTGGCTTTAGAGAGAGTTCAGGCCTGAGGTGTTCTAGGCTCCATTATTATTATTATTATTATTATTATTATTATTATTATTATTATTATTATTATTATTATTATTTTGTGGATTTAATCTGAATTGTTTTTTTTTAATACTAATGATGTTTAACACTGTTTTAGCATTTGTATATTTTAAATTGTATTGTAATGCTTTTAATGTTAGCCGCTTTGCGTCTCCTTACGGAGAGAAAAAGCGGGATATAAATAATAATAGTAATGATAATTTTCCATGTGTAACTCCCCGTGGTGCAGCGGGTTAAACCATTGAGCTCCTGAGCTTATTGACGGGGAAAGGTCGGTGGTTCGAATCCGTGAAGCGGGATGAGCTCCGCTGTTAGCTTCTGCCAACCAAGCAGTTCGAAAACATACAAATGTGAGTAGATCAATAGGTACCACTCCAGTGGGAAAGTGAGGGCACTCCATGCAGTCATGCCGGTCACATGATCTTGGAGGTGTCTACGGACAACAAGGGCTCTTTGGCTTAGAAATGGAGATGAGCACCAACCCCCAGAGTTGGACAAAACTAGACTAACGTCAGGGGGAGAAATTTACCTTTAATTTTTAATGACTTTTTGTCTTTTCTGCCCAAGAGGGCTCGCGCCTCACCAAACTACAAATCCCAAAATCCCATAGCTTTGAGCCATGCCAGTTAAAATAGTGCCAAACTACAACATTACTTCTACTTCTGCATTTCAGATCAAAATAGATGCCTCACACAGAAGCTGTTTATTTATTTATTTATTTATTTATTTTTGTGTCAAAAGCATTGCATAATAAATAAGTTTAAAACTGTGTTGTTGTATGTCTTTTGGGCTGTGTGGCCATCTTCCAGAAGTATTCTCTCCTGACATTTCGCCAACATCTATGGCAGGCATCCTCAGAGGTTGTGAGCTTCGGGGGTGAGAAGGGTGGAATGTAAATGCTATAAATAATAGCATTTACATACCTCACAACCTCTGAGGATGCCTGCCATAGATGTGGGCGAAACGTCAGGAGAGAATACTTCTGGAACATGGCCACACAGCCCGAAAGACATACAACAACCCTGTGATCCCGGCCATGAAAGCCTTCGACAACACAAGTTTAAAACTGATAAAATAAAGGGATCACAAGCAGCTAAATAGTTTTAGATTAAAAACGGGCAACAGAAACTGCATTCTCTGTAGTTGTGGGCAAGCATATAGATGCGGAGTTGTTTGTTCTGCTCCATAGCTGCACAAGATGGGAAAGCCTATACCTTTGTATCTGTTGTCCCTCCTGCCATTGTTATAATTGGCATTGAATGTTTGCTGTATATGTGTTCTGTGATCCACCCAGAGTCCCCTTCGAGGGTGAGAAGGGTGGAATGTAAATGCTATAAATAATAAATAAATAATATTTGACAGTCTGAGGTGGCAGATATTAGAACAGCAGCTGTTCCTGGTCCATTCCCCCCTTTTGGATGATAAAAAGGGCACGTGCCTAAACTAACCCACTCTTCTCAGGTATAGAGGAGGTACTGAAACAGAAGGAATTGGCCAGGGCAAACCAGTTAAATTCTATATGAACCTGTTATTTGCCTCAGATAACAAACATCTGGGTTCAGCTTGGACATGATAACCTTTTGGTCTATTTGGATATTAAAGGGACTGATGCCTAGTATTGATTTGACATAAAAGGCTAATTTTGAATTGACATAGATTAGTTTTTGGGAATGCAAGAACAGATTTACTCTCTAGAATAGCAAGCTATGAACCTTGGGCACCTTTACTTTCTACCGGTGGCATAATATGAAGGAGTGACTTGTGTTTCTATGGGAACCAAGGCATAGCAGTTTTGAATTCTCTTGAATTCTCATAATATTTTTGTGAGGGCTGCTCTTTCATGTTTGTGACTCCCAAAACTGCAGTAAGACACTACATTTTGACTTTAGCTGATGCTAATATATTTCCCCTAATTTCCCCTAATAATGAGTATCTTTGAGTTTTACAAACAGGCAAAATGAATCTAGGATAAGGAGCTGCATTTAGCATTCACTACTTGTCAGTATTTGTAATCTAAAGGGTTGAAAAGAGGTACGACATAATCCCTTGGATATCTCTAACCAGTTTATGATACTGCAGAATTGGCAAAGAACCAGGAATTGGCAAGGATTTTGTCAGAATTAGAAAATTCTATTGGAATGTTGTTGCTATGAACCCCCATCCATTCCCACCTTGATTATAAGTGTAAACAAATTTTATGTCCTATAAATACCATAAACATCCAATGACTCATTCAAAATAAACGAAATCCAGGTTAAAAATCCTTGAGCTCCCTGTAGTTTTCACCACTGGGCTGTATGGTGATAACAATACATATTCTGACTGCAGCTGTGAAAAACAGAGCCTGCACCACGTATCGCTTTCAACAAAGATGTTCACATTTTAATAAAGCTGAATGTAGAATATAACTGATTCAGCTTTTCATTACATGTAGCAAACCTCTCTCATTTTTCAGTAGCCATTGTGTTTCATTAGTATTCAAAGTGTTTCATTTGAGGGCAGCTTTGCTCTCGTGTTTATTTTGTGCATAGTTCCTTTCGTAAAGTCGCATGCTGAGTTGGCAGTCTTCATGCTGAGCATTGCCTGTAGACATAAATGTTCCTTAGATCCAATATAACCTACAATTGGCACAAAGTGTAAAGGATAGCCCAAATACTTATAAGAAACCAAAGAAGATTAGGTGGCTAACTAGAATTCTATATAGGTTTGCTCAAAGGTAACTTGACCTGTTTGTCGGAAAACGGGTATTTTGTTTCCTTTACAATTTTTGGTTTACCAAGTAGAATTTTTGATTCTGATCACATAAATAACTTCAAAATTGTTACACCATGTAAGGTTTCTGCAAAATGGCCAATTTTATTTTATAATTATTGTGAAATTATGAAACATTTTCTTTCTCAGCAGTAATTTGCATGATTTTTTAGATTGCCCATTCTTTGACAACCATAACCAACATTATGTAACATGTAACGGAGATTCAGCCTGTTAAAAAATCACAAAAATACATTTCTAATCATGTAGAAACTTGCTTGGGTAGTAGAGCTTCTGAGTGAAGTGAAATATCCATGAGGATGGGCTGCTGCAACGAAAAGCTTGACTACTGTATGTATTTTCCTAAGACGTTTTACAAACTTCATTTTCTTTAGTGTACACAAGAACAAGATATGTGCCTAATCTACATTTGAACACTTTTGAAGGAGCTGAAATGTGAACAGTTTTTCTTTGATCCTTGTGTGCACTTCATTTGGATTTATGTACACTTCAATAAGCAAATGGTTCACAGCTTTCATCTGAACTATGCGGATTAATTCTGGCAGTTATCCTAGCAGGCTGGGTAAGCATTAGCTTAGTAGTAGTAGTAATAATAATAATAATAATAATAATAATAATAATAATAATAATAATAAGGAGAAGACCTGGCTATGGCTCACGAATGGGACCCTGAAGACGGAGACAGAAGGCCTGATCCTTGCAGCCCAGGAGCAAGCCATCAGAACAAATGCAATTACAAACAGAGGCACAACTATGTGGCCTAAATGATTCATTGGAACTTATGCCTCAAGTACCACCTCCCAGCAGTAAAGAACTGATGGGATCATAAACCTGCAAAAGTATTGGAAAATGAGCACGCAAAAATATTGTGGGACTTCCGAATTCAGACTGACAAAGTTCTGGAACACAACACACCAGAAATCACAGTTGTGGGAAAGAAAAAGGTTTGGATCATTGATGTTGCCATCCCAGGTGACTGTTGCATTGATGAAAAACAACAGGAAGAACTCGGCCGCTATCAGGACCTCAAGATTGAACTTCAAAGACTCTGGCAGAAACCAGTACATGTGGTCCCGGTGGTGGTGGGCACACTGGGTGCCATGCCAAAAGATCTCAGCCAGCATTTGGAAACAATAGACATTGATAAAATTACGATCTGCCAACTGCAAAAGGCCACCCTACTGGGATCTGCGCGCATCATCCGAAAATACATCACACAGTCCTAGACACTTGGGAACTGTTCGACTTGCGATTTTGTGAAACGAAATCCAGCATATCTATCTTGTTTGCTGTGTCATATTATTATTATTATTATTATTATTATTATTATTATTATTATTATTATTATTAATAATAATAATAATAATAAGCAGCACACTGGTCCACGTTGTTAGATTACTTTTTCAAATAAATGTCGAAACAGCTTTGAACTAGCAGCAAATAGAATATCCGCGTTCAGCCTTTTTGTCTGTCATTGAGATCTTGCTGACTAATAGGATGTTACATAACTCATTTCTCACATGGCTGAGCTAAATTTCCTGAGCAAGACTATTTGTCTATGTGTATTTTTCATCCATGCACATATTCCATCTAGCTTTTAATGTAAGGTATACCTAAGGGAAAAGGGAACCTGTAGAAAACGTATTATGGCTATGGGATGATTGTGAGCAGGCAATTATCATGAGTGGCACATGCTCCACATGCATCTTACAATGATGGTGCTGCTTAAAAAGGAATTATCTTGTTTTGCAAAATGTCAGCTCAATCCTTTTCTTTGCGGTGTATTACTGCAACGAGAAGTCCCTCAAGGATTTGTCAATCATTATGTTGCCTGGGCACCTCTGCACAATGGCAAGCATTGTAGAAGTACTAGAAGAGGAGACTGGATGCACCTCTGATGACAAATATGTTATCTTGGGGTTATCAAACTTGGGGTTGATCTCTGAAAGCTTGTGATTTTTTGTTATACTTTGCTTAGAGGGAAGGGACAGCATAATATGTGAAGAATGCGGTCACCTGCACATTAATTTGGCAGTTGATCTTATACTGAAGCCACTTGGCTCATGAGAAAAGATATGCAAGAGAGAATGATATCCTTTAGACCAGAGTTGCTCAAACTTTTCTACTCGGGACGCTTCTTGGCTCAATAATTGTTATGTGATCCCTAGTATATGAAATAGGTATAGGGTTGTTGTATGCTTTCCGGGTTGTATGGCCATGTTCCAGAAGTATTCTCTCCTGACGTTTTGCCCACATCTATGGCAGGCATCCTCAGGTTGTGAGGTATGGAGAAACTAAGCAAGGAAGGTTTATATATCTGTGGAAAGTCCCGGGTGAGAGAACTCAATTGACAGACCCAGTCTTTTAATCTTGAACACGCCTATCTGTAATTTTATAATGCGTTTTATGAATGTTTTATGTAAGTTAATTTTTAACTGATTTATAGTGTATTGTACAGGTTTTATATGTGTGTTTTATTGTAAGCTGCCCTGAGTCCCCTGTTGGGTGAAAAGGGCGGGATATAAATATTGTAATAAATAAATAATAATAAATAAATAACTCTTGTCAGTTGGAGGCCAGTGTGAATGTTGTAATTAATCATGTTAATTAGCATTGAATAGCTTCATCTCCTGGCTTCTTCCTGCCTGGTGGAATCCTTTGTTCAGAGTCATTAGCTGCCCCTGATTGATTCAAGTCTGGAACTCCTCTGATTTCAGAGTGTTGCTTCTTATTTACTGTTCTGATTTTTGAGTTTTTAAATACTGGTAGCCAGATTAATACTGGTAGCTCTGAGGATGCCTGCCATAGATGTGGGCGAAATGTCAGGAGAGAATACTTCCAGAACATGGCCATACAGCCCGAAAGCATACAACAACCTTGTGATCCCTTGGACAACACAAAATAGGTATAAAATCCAAACATTTACTGATAACAAATCAGCATTTGGAAGACTTGCTAAACAGGCTGATTTTCCTTTTCCTTTCTATGAAGTACAAAGTCCACTGTAAACACTGCACAACAGATTAGTGTAAATGTCTAAAACAGTCATTAAGTGATGTTCAGAAACTTTTCGTCGTCGTCTCACTCGTTCAGTCGTTTTCGACTCTTCGTGACCTCATGGACCAGTCCACGCCAGAGCTCCCTGTCGGCCGTCACCGCCCCCAGTTCCTTCAAGGTCAAGCCAGTCACTTCAAGGATACCGTCCATCCATCTTGCCCTTGGTCATCCTCTCTTCCTTTTTCCTTCCATTTTCCCCAACATCACGATCTTCTCCAAGCTTTCCTATCTTCTCATGATGTGGCCAAAATACTTCAGCTTTGCCTCTAATATCCTTCCCTCCAGTGAGCAGTCGGGCATTATTTCCTGGAGTATGGACTGGTTGGATCTTCTTGCGGTCCAAGGCACTCTCAGGATTTTCCTCCAGCACCAGAGTTCAAAAGCATCTATCTTCCTTCAAAAACCTTTACCGTTGACAAATTTTTCAGGACCTCAACATTGAGCTAAGGGGGCCCCTTTGTGGGTCAGGAACCACAGCAGCACTAAAGACCACTTCTTCACAGTCCGATATGGGGTAAACAGTTTTTGTTCCTATCTGCCAGAACTAGCACCATATTTGTGTGTATTGATTTCACCTGTCAACTCCAAGTTCCCAACTAATATTTTACAATTACTGTGTCTTGTGTTAAGTTTCTGTAAAATGTATACAGGACATGTTTCACATAACCTTTTAAACATTAATTTCTACTGTTTTGCACATGGAACCTTTGGGCTGATTTAAACCTTTCAATTGTCTCTCTCCCAGACGATAACTACCTTCTCATGACTACTACTAGTTTTGAATCAAAATAGGTAACTGTCAAAACAATGAATATTATTTGATGGGTGAGGCTGTGATCAATGCCCAATCATTATAGCCAGTGGAGCAGATCAGTTAATTTTGACTGGATTATCCTCAGTCAGACTATAAATTCTTTTGGAAATCCCCAGTGGATTATAAAAACCATGAAACAAAAGAATAATATTGATAAAATGTGTACAGCGATGAAATTAGGAATCATTAAAACAATGTATGCGGACAGATGAAGAGAATTTAATTAACTATACAAAAATTATCATAACATTCTCTAACTATAAAATATCTAACGGAAGACCCAAGATAATTTACATTCATTCATAATTTGATATCTTATTAAAGCTTCTAATTAATTACTTTTTAGATTGGCCACTCAATTCATTTTAGGCTGGCTATGAAAAGGAAGGATTAGAGCTATGTCAAGATGAGTGTTTTCTTCTTTTGTTAACAGTGGTCTATAGTGATCTGTAGGAATCCTTAAATTAACAAAGGAGATGCACAAGTAAGGGTTTGTGGCTATAACCCACAGTGTCTTCCTCCATGAATGAGCTGAAAGCCCCAGTCAGACAAACCAGAAGTTTCTGGGAAAGTTTACTAGTCAGACAAACCAGACTTTTCTGGGAAAGTTTAGAGAGTAAATAAGGAGTCAATATACCAAAGTTTTACTATTAATATACAAAAACTGAACTAAGTGGTAGTTCCTGGGGAAAATAATAGAAAAAAGGGGGGAAAGTGGCATGGCACGTGTTTCTTTTCCCAATCTGCATGTAGGATGGGGATGGTTCCATAGCAACATCATTACTTAATTATGCAATTGTTTTATATGTTTATTTTTTTCTTTAAAAAAATCCCATTTATGGTGGAATAAATGGGATGGTGCAGAAAGCAAATACAGGAGCTGCTAATAGAGTAAAGGTGCAAAAAAGTCTCCTGTTACTCTTATTATTTTTCTGAGCAAGGAGAAGTGGCTTTAGAAGAAAACGGCCTGAATCAACCAATCAACACACTTCAGCGGCACTTTCCTCTCCCCTGGCATTCAATAAGAACTTGGCCAGTGAGTGTTTTTTTAATCTCTCATTGGTCACTTTGCACAAGAACGAAGTTGCTCAAGTAAAATGTTCATGCGACAATAGGAAGGCAGAGCAGAAGCCACTGACATGGTATGAACTTTCCGTATTTTTATTAGTTTTGTCAAGCAGATAATTGAATCCAAAACTGATTCAATAAAAAGTCAAGAAGTGAACGCCACCCCCATTTGACACACAAAAATGCCACGGAGACAGCAGATACCATTGGGATTATGGCAACATTTCAAAATAGCTTTTTCTTTTTTTATGCAGCAATGTAAACTTCAAAAATAGTAAACTATAACATTTGCCATTTTCTTTGTACACATCATATGGTCTATCACAGATAGAAATTTAATGGCAAACCTAAGTTGTAGAAGTAAACAGCTTGGTGCTTACAAGTTTTGTAAAAAGTGTTAGACAGATGGAAATATCTTGTATGTCCCCTTTTTTTAAAAAAAGGTTGACAGCAATGGAATAAAAGCCAGTGGCATTTCACCTCTTGGTCCTTGATATTCTTGCTATAGTACATATCACAAATTGTGTTCCTCTGTAAGTGGCTGCTAGCTTTTATTATGAATTTTTAAACAAGGATTTTGAAAAGAGGGTGTGATTCTCTCCTCACTGACAGTAAGACAGTTCAGGAGGAGTTGATTCCACCTGAAAAGCCCATAGGAATGGGAAGCAAATCTCACTGTTGAAAAAGACCTTGTACTCCGCCCAAGTGTTCAGCACTCCCATTAATCTGTGGCTTAAAGCAGGCACTCATTGATTTCTTTGGGAGTTTCAAGAGCACTGTGTTTGCAGAACACTCTCTTCACATTGTAAGACTAACACAAGCAACTTGCAGTGTGACCTACTTCTACACAGACAGTGGACTAGAATTCTGTAGAAGGCACTATATATTTTCCCTTGCATGAGATTAAGCATGAATTGTAGTCATGCACAATTAAAGATTTGATGCACAATCCCCTGAGAACTTTCCCAGCATAAGTTCCATTGAGACGGATGAGAGGTGTACAGGAGCACTGCTGGACAGCTGCCATTCATTTCAATGGAGCTTTTACAAGAGAAATTCCTGGCTGATAGTGCCCTTGGTACCCTTGACTGCTTCCCCTCTCATGCTTTAAGTGCAAAACTTAGCATTTTGTCCTTGCTTTTGCTCTGGCACCAAGTGCAGTTAGCTTAACTAATCAATCCCCCCATGCCCATTAATATCTTCTTTTGGTTTATTTGAAAACGTTTATAATACAGCTCTGTTAAAAAATAAGCTTACAATAGCATAGCATCTCCCTGTTTCCCCCCTCTCTATTTTATTTATATATATATTATAATATATATATATTTGCAAATCACAGTGTGCGATGTGTCATTCATGTACCTAATGTTCAAAATATATGCCCTGCTTCTCATGATGACTAATCATTAAAACTCATATATGCAAATATTATTCATTTATACATTACATTCATTTAAAAAGAGGGTTTTTTGCCTTTTCAAAGTGAAAGATTTGATGTGAAACAGTGCAAGCAATTTTGGACATGCTGAAACCCAATGCCATGGGCTCTCTTATTATCAAAACTGTACATCTATGTACACTATGTATTGAACGTATGTGCTTTGCAAGAAAAGACCTGTGAACCATAGCATACAATGTTAAAAGTTTCCATTAAAAAAAGATAACATTAATGTGAAAATGATGACATGGATGGGCGTGTTCTCCTGCTTTTATTTTGTAATCCAGAAACAATGTCTCCATTTCCCTCTGGTATCTCTTCCTTCTTTCGAACTTTGAGACGTGTAAGGAGCTTTATTAACCATTCATCCCACTCTTCTGGTAAAAGGAGCAGGAGGAAACCCAGGCCAATGATGACTATGGCAATCACGCGGAAGCTGTTGAAATCAATGCCACTTGAATAGTGATCCACAACTGTATGAAACATTAAACAGATATCATTAGTGGGAAGGAAGTCTACAGAATACCATATCTGATAGCAAAAGTACCCAAGCAAAACTAATCAAATTGAAGACCACTAGTGATACTCAATTATATATATACGGTATTCTGATCACAAGCTTAAATGTAGACAGCTAGTTTCGAGGCGGCCAAAGGATTTTTGAACAGTTAATGCCTCATATTTCAACCCCCTTTTAGTTTCAGAAGTAATTTGCTTTGCCTCTCTAACATGGTGGAGAGACTGTTGCTCTTTTGAGAACAAAATTATATTGTGTGAATGGAAATAACTGTGTAGTTCTTAATCCTGACGAGTTACAGTCCAGTCATTGTCAATTTGGATGCTTCAGTTAAGTGACAGCAATATTATTTCCAATGAGAACATGAGATTATAGTTTTAGAATATAATCAATGTTCTCAAGATGTCTTGATATATTATTAATATTTCAGTATTGCTGAGCAACAGAGGCAGTCAGAGGGTGAGAGCTCTACCTAAGAACTTCTGCCTGGGGCCAGCCTCACCAAACAAACTGGGCGCGGCCCCCACAGCTGTACTATTCCACCAGAAGCCAGCAGCAGATAAAAATGCCATCACTTGGACCCAGAGCCTGCTTTGCTGAGCAACTTCTACCAAAGAGACACCTCACCATCACAAGAAAAAACACCCCTATCTACTTCCCCAAGGACCTCATATCACAGTTTACACCGCCCGCCCTCCATGAAGACCTGGGCTTTGCCTGAACAGTATCCAGAGGAGTATTTGTGATGGTCTGGGAATCTTTGGGGGGGGGGGGCAAAAAGACTGGGGCTAGACATCATGGGGAGGGAATTGGGAGGCAGGTGGGGGAGGGGAATGGTAACCAAACCTTTTTAACTTGGCCCTTTTAACTTGTGGAATTGTGCAATATAGTAATTCTAATTCAGACAGCACTTCAAACACTCTGACACTACATCTGCCCTGTTGGTTTATTGCAAATTGCCTTTTTACATTTAATGTTTTAACTGTTTACTAATATTAGATATATTAGTAAACATGTCCTAAATGTTTGATTTATATATTTAAATTTCTATATTTGTTAGTTTTGAGTTGTTCGATAAGTACACCCGATAATGTTCATTTTATTGTTTATGATTTGATCAGTCATGTTTTCTAATGTATGGTTGGCATTTTGCCATTATGTTGTAAACCGCTTTGAGTCCCCCCAGGGGTGAGAAAAGCGGTACATAAATGCAGTAAATAAATAAATAAATAAAATATAGTACTAATTTTCTGCCTGGATTCTACATCTTTAAGGAAAGGAGCTCTTGAGAACACCATCCTTGGTAGAGACCCAATTTTTGCACCCAGATTGTGGAATGCATTCCCATCCCTTTGAGATTTGATCTTTTTTTTTATCTCATTGCTTTTAGGAATATTCATCTATTCCATATGGCCTTTTAAATTATTCTAAGGCTCACTCATTACTGGAACGATACTTAGGGTACTATTGTTTAATCTATTTTTAGATATGTGTGCCTGCTACCTTTAGATATGTATGCACTGGGTTTTTAATAGAAAGACGGGACAAACATATTGTACATATTAATAAAACAGATGGTAATAGGCATCCTGTCAGTTACTTAGGAAGGTGTACCTCCACTGTATGCCTGCATAACTTTTTTCTGCTCATTACAGAAATATTTCCAAGCCATGGATGGTTGAATTCATGGGTACAGAATCTGTGGATACAATGGGCTAACTGTATAATATAGTACAAGTATTCTAAAAAGCAATATCAACAAGGAGGAAGGCAGCCCAACATCCCTCAGAGTTAAGGACTGGCTGCTGAGAAAGTCCTTTCATTTGGCTCATTAGCTGTGCCTCAGATGATGATGGAACCAAAGAAAGGCTCTTAGCCTGAAGATACTAAATATCACTGCACAAATCACGTGATTATAAACTCCAAATGAAGGCATGGAATCTAAAATTGTTCCTCATTTCACCCATCACTACACCCCAATTGCCACTTGAAAGTTAGGGGCATTAAACTGTATGTTTCTGATAAATTTCCTTTCTCCAAAGATGCATTCATTTTGTTTAGAAGAAATGAGAGCAAATATTATTTGATGAAATGGTATTCCTACTTGCTCTGAGAGTGTATGTGAAAGAGAAGAGGCACTGTGCGAAATATGTTAAGGGGAAAAGTCAAATGTTTTCTTCAAACAAATATTAATTTAACCTACCAAAGGTGAAAGTTAGCTCCAGTATATTGCACAATGAAGCCACTAATATTGCTCAGCATGTTTGATCTATCCTACTCAAACAGGACTCTTCTGGTGCATCACACAGAAATTCATAATATAAGTAAATAGTCTAGCTTTCTTTGTAACTAAGAATTAGCTGGACTTGTCCTGAATCATTTTAGGTAATTCAAACCCTTGAGTCAGTTTTGAATAGTGTGCTAACACAAAGATAAATCCTACAGATTATATGTGCCTATCCTAGTTGGGATTAAAATTAGGATATGGGCTCTTATATCTTGTCTAGCTCAAAAACGTGTATATTATTAGATTTACTTTGCATTCATAAATAATTAAAGAAAAGATTTCATTACATAAAGCCTTTGCATAGAGCCCAAAGCAAAGAAACTTCCTTGTTCTCTCTGCATTTAAGAAAGTGGGAACAGTACAGAAGGTTCTGTAATGGGCTCATAGATAATGAGAAAATAATGTTTGAAATAAAAGCACTTTGAAATGCTGTATTTTTAAGTGTATAGAGCAGTGGTTCTCAACCTGTGGGTCCCCAGCTGTTTTGGCCTTCAATTTCCAGAAATCCTAACAGATGGTAAAGTGACTGGGATTTCTGGGGGTTGTAGGCCAAAACACCTGGGGATCCACAGGTAGATAACCACTGGTATAGACCAATGCTGTAGTATTATATAAACTAAGGCAAACTAATTACTATAATGAGTATTATTGTAAACCCTTTATTGTTTAAAATATTATTATTCATCTGTAGGTGTAATGTATATTGATTTATACATTATTAGTAACTTAGTTTCAATATATCCATACATGCCATTTAAATTCAAAAATAAAATATTTCCTACCAGCATTTACAGGTACACTTAGCACAATTCCAAGAGAAATCAAAGTAGGATATGTAACTGCAATCCCAAAATTTAATAAAATATTGAATGCTGCAAAAAAAGAAAAAAAAAATAGAATTAGCACTGCTATGAAACTAAACTATTCATGCAGCACATTCACTCTAAGCAAAAAGGTTTGCTGTCTGCAAGAGGGAAGATTAAAATGTTATTGAAAATCTTCATTGATGCTCATAAAAGAGAGCCAGAATGATGTAGTGGTTAGAGGACTGGACTACAACTCAGGAAACTACAGTTCAAATCTCCACTCAGCCATGGAAACCCAATCTCAAAGGAAAGCAAAGACAGAAAAACAAAAAAGCCCTCTGAACAAATTTTGCCTTAGGGTTACACCTTAAATCAGAAATTATTTGAAAGCACATAATAACAAGTCTACAAATGACTACCAGTCATGATAGCTATGTATATATAACTCCAGGGTTAAAAGCACTTCAATACCTATGAATCAGAACTTGGAAAAATTCCTTTTTGGATAATGATTCATATAATATTCCAGCTAGTATGACCAGTGGCATTGCCAGCTGTAGGATGCCGGGAACTGTATTCCTAAAAACAGTAACTTGTTTAATCTGTTCCCTAGTCATGGGGAAAGAACTATAGGTTTGCCCTCATGTCCTGCCTTGAGGTTCTCTAGAAGTTCCACTATGGGAAATTGGATGTAGGATTTCAATTGGTCTAGTAAGATTTCTCCTTTTAGGGGAAGAGCCTGATTATTGGTGAAAGGCAGGAGTCCTCAAACTTTTTAAGCAGAGGGCCGGTCCACAATCCTTCAGACTGTTGAGGGGCCAAATTATCATTTGAAAAAAAATACAAACGAATTCCTATGCACATTGCATTTGTCTTATTTGTAGTGCAAAACAACAACAACAAAAACAATGAAAGAACAATACAACATTTAAAAATAAAAACAATTTAACCAACATAAACCTAGCAGGATTTCAGTGGGAAGTGTGGGCCTGCTTCTGGCCAATGAGATAGTCAAGTTAATTAGGATTGTTGTTGTGTGCCTTCAAGTCATTTCAGTCTTTGGGTGACTCTCAGTCAAAAACTGAGGGCAGGGGCCAGGTAAATGACCTTGGAGGGCTGCATCCGGCCCAGGGGCCTCAGTGTGGGGCCCCTGGTGAAAGGCATTAGAAATGCTCAGCATTTTAGTTGTTTGGCATCAATGGGTTTGACCTATTATGGCAACTGTCTGGATGACAGACCTATGTAAGTCCCGGTCATCAACCATCTTGCTTATATCTGCTCATGAGCAACATCTACTTACTCAATAATAGGACTGAAAATCCACAAATGCTTCCCCAAGGAATGGCATCGAAAGAGCTCCAGTATTCAACTTTGGTAAAGTAAAGGATGACAGGAATACAGGTAACAAAAAGGATGTTGAAGACAGCCAACACTGACAAAAATAAGGCAGCTTCCCCATATTTAGCACTGCCAAGGAGCAGCTTAAACAAAACCTGCAAGAGAGAAAAAAAAGTTTGGAAATCAAATATTTTTAATCTGTTTAAAACATAATGCATGATATTCCTAAAACAAGCGTATCCCATGCAAAATATATAAATTGAGAAAGAGTGTCAGGGCCCTTCCACACGGTCATATAACCCAAAATACCAAGGCAGAAAATCCCACAATATCTGCTTTGAACTGGGTTATCTGAGTCCACAGTGCCATATATCCCAGATCAAAGCAGATAATGTGAGGTTTTATTCAGCTGTTGGGAAGGGGCCTCAGTTTTGTGCAACAAAGTAGAGGCAAATTAGTCCTTTCTAAGTTCTGTAGTTCAGGAAAATGGCCAAAGAAATCTTAACTTGCCTTAATCAGACTTTTTGCTGTTTTCAAAATGTCCATAATGAAAGAAATATTTTAGAGACAGAAAGACAAAAAAATGTTCTGCAAACAAATGCTAAGCCTCATCTGGGTATAATAGAGGACAAAGAGGTACCATTCTACATTATAATGTTATAATATTGGTTTTGAATGTTATAATAAAATGTCTTATGAACTATTTCATTTATAATCTTAATGAGCAGGACAACTATTCATGTTGTTTCATGATCCAGTAACTACTTCAGTAGCTAATACAATCTCTAACTATGTGGGCTGGTAATCAAACAGGAATAGTTTTCAAACAGATCAAAGCATCCACCATGAATTGTGAATAGACATAGACAGTCAAACTTGTCTTCTTTAAATGCTCTCAATTCTAAATTTTAGCTTTTTGACCATGTTCAGTCTTTTACAATTATTTGCAATAATATTTTTTCATTCAAAGACACCAGATCCTAAGCAGGGTCAGTCCTGGTTAGTAGTTGAATAAGGGACTACCAATGAACACCAGGTGCTGAAGGCTATATTTCTGAGGAACGGACTGGCAAAACCAACTCTATTTCTTGTCTAAGAAAATCCTATGGATTGAGGTCATATGACTTGAGGGTACATATACAAACACTGAAGTCTTAAGTTGCTGCTAACATGCCTTCTGGTAAACATGGATAACACTTTTCCAGTTATTTTGATAGCAGCTCCCACCCAAGTTCATTTCATTTCAGTGAAATGCAAAAATGTAAAAGGTACAGACAAGCTTAGTATCAACTAAAATTAATCCATTTAATGGATGTAATTTTTGTAAAAGCTGACTTAGCAATTTACTATTGATTCAGTGGTCCTTTTTATTTGAAGAAGAAATTAAATTAAAAACTGAGCTTAGAATCCTAGGCATATTTACTCTGAAGAAAATGCTGTTTTGATGGGATTGTTCTGAGTCAATGAGTTGGTGGCTCTTAGCTTCCATTGACATTTAACAAGGCTTGAGTTGTGATTGCCCTTTCACACTGATTTTAATGCTGCCTAAATGCAGCTGAGCAGAGTTTGATGAGTTGTAAGACCAGGGTTTAACACAAGAATATTAACGCTTCTTTCAAAGCCTTTGGAAGTTTTCATAGGGGGCTTTACAGATGTCTCTCAAATGGGCTAACACAGCTGTGGAAAAGCAAATTGCTTTCCAGTGAGGAGGTTAAATTCATTTCACTTTGGTACATTACGTTTCTATAATGAAAATGTCTTCCTCTTTGGTGGGGAATGAAGCAATGACCACTTTCACTGAATATCTACTGACAGGTGCTAACAACCTTTACTCAAAAGCCTATTGCCTATGATAGACCCTAGATTGTAAATGCCAATCTATGTCAACCTCACAAGGTTACTATAGGACACTATTAAGAGTGGAAATGGATTTACTAAAAGCTGATGGGAGGAACTGAAAATTGTTGTGGCTGGATTAGGTGTTTGCATAACTTAGAGCTGGGAATCAGGTGGCTGTCTAGATGCTGATGGTTTGCATGTTCCTACAGCCCTAGTCTCCATAAGTAGTGAGGAATACAGTGAGCTACAGTCCAACATCTGGACAGCTACATGATTTATACCCATAGCACTGTATCTGGCATATCAGATACATATCAGGGCAGTAGGGGGTGGGGTGGGTTAGGAGGAGATGAGGCCATTCCCTAAATAGGAATTATGTCCATATTTCTTTCCTGCCTCCCCAGTACACTGTAAGAACTGTTCTGGCCTCTCTACCATTTAAAATTGAGATTGCATCTCAGTCATTATGACATATTTTATTTTTTGAAACATTAGCATCCATAATAGCTTATTTCCAAAGCAGAACTGTAAACAGGAATAAAGATGCACAAAGGAAAAGTTACCAACTGAAATGTGGGTATTGTTCTATACACTCTATTATAAAGCATTTAATTGGTAGCCATTTACAATGTATAATGACTTCAGTGTTGTACTAGGACTCCATGACATAAGGGTTCAAATACCCAATTTGCCATAGAAATCCACTGGGTGACCTTTGGTAAGTAATACTTAGCCACAGGGAAAGACCACCACATACCACCTCTGAATAAATCCCTGATAGGAGAGCCATAATTTGGAAACACATTGCAGGCACATGACAGCAACCGTAGACTAACCCATTCAGTCCCTGATCTACTGATCTAGAACATGAGTGAATTGTGAATCTATGCACAGTTTGTTTTTGATCACAGCTTGGAAAAGTTACTGGTATGTGTTACAGGCTCCAATCCTTTAGCCTGCATTGCGAGTGGTTATGCTGGATGGAGGATCTGAAAAGTAAAAATTTACATTGATGAGGAACAACCAGTGCTTAGTAGTGCTGGCATTATATTGATATAGAGATATAGATAATATATTTTGAAGACTGCTTATTTACATTGGGGTAATTTGCTGACAAAGCACTGAATGCCACCGTGAAGAACTATCTGCTGTTCTCATGTACTTTTCAGATGACTTGTTTTAGGTCATGAAAGTAAAGCTACTCTTACAGAATATTAATGCACAAATCGGCCTCTTTTTTGTTTTGGCAAAAAGCATGTTTAGTACAGTTGACTGCTCTCAGAAAGGTTGTTGGTGTACTAGAATTCCCTAATCCTTTTCTGAATTTTTTTTCTGCCTTTACACAGTCAATGTATAAAGGCAGAAAACCTTCTACCAGTCTGTTTTATTTTAATTTTCTTGGCAAGATTTTCATTTAATGCAGGGAAGAGGGAAGGCATGTCAGACAAAAGAGGCACTTCTGAAGACAGAACTGGCCTTTATTAATATGTTCATTAGGAGGACGCAGTTTTGGACCAGAAGGTTTCAGCATGAAATGTGAACTTCTGTTTCCTTGACATCCATAAGCAAGCAGCAACAGAAAGACTGGGAATGGGAAAAGGTCAAATGAAAGAGTCAGAGTCTATCAAATGCAAAAGGACATAGAGGTAAGGATTTAAGCTGTCAGCTGGTGGCAGACATTTCTTTTCCACCAAACACAGATGAAAACATCTGTGTGCACACTATTTTTATGTCTCACCTTTTGCTGCAGACAAAAAATAAAATAAAATAAATAAGATACTTTGCTGAAACTGTGACTGAACAGGTACTCAATAGTTATCAGTTCCTACTATTGGTTACTACTGAGTCCATATAGCTTTTGTATCCTGAACAAATACAGTTATTACATTCTTTGAGATACAAGTAAAGAGATCCCAATGAATAGTACATACATACCTAGTCCTACATGTTAAGAGAACTTGTATAAAATATGGCTCTTTTTATTGGAGCAGATTGTTTAGGTAGAATTTCTGTCCTTTTTACTGTTTCAATTTTTAAATGGTTTTATTACTTCTGGTTGAGAAACTCATAAAATATGGCTAAGGAATTTGTACAAAAAGAGCAAAATCCAGACAGTAACTGTAAAGGCTTATGAATTGCTGTGGTTTTGTGCCTTTGAGACATTACTCACTTCTGCCAATGGTAAGGCTAATCTATCATGGGCTTTTCAGAGGTTGTTTGCTGTTGCCTTCCTCGGAAACTGAGACAGAATGGTTTGCATAAGGCCACCCAGTAGTTTCTATGGCTGAGTGGGGATTCGAACCCCATCTCCCAGTCCAACACTCAAACTATTACACCCCTGACACTCTAATACTAATTCTTAAAAAAAAAACCTCTCCACAACCTGGGGTTTATTTTTGAACAGCCATAGCAGCCCCCCTCATTCATCATCTTCTCTTTTTCCCAAAGAGGAGTCAATAATGTAGAACATCATAGACAGAATGGTTAAGGAAATATTTTTCTGTCATATTTCTTTTTCCTCCTAAATCCATTGGGCAGCTGGCTACACTGTCATATAAAATCCAGATTATCTGCTTTGAACTGAATTATATGACAGTGTGGACTCATATAATCCGGTTCAAAACAGATAATCTGGATTATCTGCTTTGACAGTGCAGATCTGGTCACAGATGAGCAGCCGATGAAGAGGTCCCACTTCCAGCATGCATCTATAGCAAATATTTCCCAAAACTTGAAAACAGTGAACTGTGATAACTCACAAATAAAATGGAGAATAATGTAAGATGCTTTTTTTTTTTACAAGTATCCTGTCTCGTTTGTGAATTTTCCCAAGAAATCCAGGTGGCAATATTTTAAATTTGTGATTGCTCCATGTACGGTCAACCTTTCTTCCATTTGGTTGTTGTTATTGCTGTTTTCCTTCAAGTTATTTGCAACTTATTGATACCATAACATGACCCCATCACAGAATTTTCTTGGCAAGATTTGTTTAGAGAGAATTTGCCTTTGTCTTCCTCTAAAACTGAGAGAATGTGACTTTCCCAAGGTCATCCAGTGGGTTGCCATGGTCAAATGGGAATTGGAACCCTAATTTCCAAAGTCATAGTCCAACAATGAAATCACTACACCAGGATGACTCTCCAGTTTGCCACTATCCAGTTTCCCCTTCCTTTTCATCTATATCAAATGAAAAGCTGAAACCGCTACACAATGCTTTTGTTGGGTAATGCTAGGAGCCATCAATCTGAAGTACGCAGACCTCTGCAGGATGTGGCCCTCTATACTTCTGTCAGCATTTCTTCTTGCAGTAATTACTATGGTGCCATTTGTAGTGCATTATAAGATGTGGCATCAAATGTAATGGCATCTGTTACTGAATAGAAGTTTTGTGTAAAACATAGAGAAGATGTGGACTCCCTATTGGAAGAACTGAAGTGAAGATATTCTAGAACTCCTTGGGAGCACAAAAGGCTGGTGTGGCCCCTGCAATACTTGACTGTACTTACTTTGTAGAGAGCTGACATCGAGGCAGATCCCACAACAAGCGCTATTCCAATAACTGAATGACTGTGGAAGCCATCAGCATAAGTCATCATGACTATTCCTGCAATAGCAAGTATAGCAGCCACAATCTGTTTGGATACAGAAAAGCAATGTGTTAGGGTTTTTTTTTTTTTAAGATTGAAAGAAATACTTGAACACACTGTAATGTAATACAGTAGAGTCTCACTTATCCAGCACTCACTTATCCAACGTTCTGGATTATCCAACGCATTTTTGTAGTCAATGTTTTCAATACATCGTGATATTTTGGTGCTAAATTCGTAAATACAGTAATTACTACATAGCATTACTGTGTATTGAACTACTTTTCTGTCAAATTTGTTGTTAAACATTTGTAAATGTTTAATTTGTAAAATCATAACCTAATTTGATGTGTTTATAAGTTTTTCCTTAATCCCTCCTTGTTATCAAACATATTCGCTTATCCAACGTTCTGCTGGCCCGTTTATGTTGGATAAGTGAGACTCTACTGTACTTGAAACACACTGTAACCAATGGCATAACTAAAAGTCAACTTACTATGTTCTTATTTTGAAGAAAAAAAGACAAACAGACACACCTACTCCCTGCCTCACTGAATAAAAATATTATAAATGCCATACTTAAACCAAGAACCAAAACAAAATATGTAATATCTGAATAGGATTGTAAGGATGCAGCTATACTGTAGATTTAATGCAATTTGACACCACTGTAAGTGCCATGGCATCATGTTATAGGATCAAAAGATTTGTAATTTTGCCAGGTCTCTATCATTCTCTTGATAATTCACCATACGACAAGTCCCAGGATTCCATAGCATTGAGCCATGGCAGTTAAGGGGGTATAACACTTCATCTACAGTGTAGATCCAGGCTGAGACTCAGGGCCCTTCCACACAGCCACATAACCCAGAATAACAAGCCAGAAAATTCCACAAAATCTGCTTTGAACTGGGTTATCTGAGTCCACACTGCTATATATTCCAGTTCAAAGCAGAAAATGTGGGATTTTATTCAGCTGTGTGGAAAGGGCCTCAGTCAGATTTAGCTATGTGTTGGCAAGTAACAATCATCAATTCATTCAATGGATCTAGTCTGTCTTGAGCTAAGCCTAGAGGTGTTCAATGCTTTAAATACAGAATGTACACTTTGAATGTGAGCAATAGCCTACGTCATTGCAAGATTTTGCCACTGACTCAGGGAAAGTCTGAACTAAGGTTGTCTTTGAGAAAAAAAGAGCTAATCCAGCTTTACAATGGCTGCTATAGCTTTCAATCAATCACAATTGGCACCATAATCCCAACAGACTTCAAGGAAACCTGGTTGCAAAAAGTGTAGCTTACAGCTAAAAAGGTCTCCTACTCAAACACTTTGCCTGCTTAGGGAAACAGTGTGCCTTTTCTGTTTACATTTAGCACATATATGACAGTTCCTTGGGAGACAGCCTGAGCTATCATTGGTGCCTCTCGTCTTAACTGAATGCTCAACAGACCACAGAGCATCCCCATGAAATGTGAACTTAATACACTGAGCAGCTTTTTTTCTTCTGTAACCATAAACATTCAGTGTGTATTGATTTCTACAGTATGATGATATCCACTTTTCCTTAGGTGGGATTGTTTGAGAACTATGGATTTTCTGACAATTCAGTTTCTCTTAGTCTACACTGGAAAATAAGCAGAAAATAGAAACTAGAATTCATCATTAGAATCTCTGTCCTAAACTAGTGGCTGAACAACAAAATGTTGAAAAAGGTTTATTTAGTTTGGTTCTCTGGAAAATAATTTTCTCATGGGACTAGGGAAGTCAATTGCTCTACTAATCTTAAGTTCTTCGAAAAGTTCCCTAGAATTACTTGTCAGAATATATTGAAAGACACAGACCTGAATCTATACAGACTTTTAGTTGGGAGCTCTTGGGACTCAAATTTCCACCTTTCTTTTTCTAAGACTTTTGAGATCTGGAAAATAATGCATTTAAAGAATAACAACTGGTCTGTGTGTGGAAAAATGGAAAATAGAGTAATGTGTATTTGTGGGAAATGCTATCATCCAACATTCATGTGTGCCGATTGTGGAGACTTGAATCTTGACACACCAGTTGTATATTACACTACAGTTTCCTCATATATAGCCAACTATTTTACAATACTGTACCAGCTGTCTATTTTTGCTTAGATTTAGTCTTTTTCACTGCTGTGTCCTGCATTATTATCAGCTGTAGTTTTATTGGTTCTGATGTAAGCTGCCATGAGTTCAACAATCATGAAAAGCGAAAGCATCTGTTGCTATAAGCTTTCCTGTCCCTCACCCTATGTAATGCAATCCCTAGATCACGGTAGTTAGAAATATTTCTTCTCCTGATCTCTTCCCTACAAACCTTCCCTACAAACTAATTCTTGAGGACTTCCCAGACCTTCAGAGCAGGGGTTTGGAGGATGCACTTAGGACTAGAGGCTGCAATTGGGACGGAAATTGCTTCCTATCCCTATTCTATTGATAGATACATTTTCTCCAGAAGATATTGCACTGATTTGGATCATTCTATGTTAGAATATACAAAATAATATAAATCGGAAGATAGACAGAAAAATTAACTAATTTTTAGAATTAAAAAATTGTAGCAATGTCTACAGGGATAGAGGAAAATGGGGCACATGAGCCAAATGCAGCTCAGAGACATTCCCTCCTGCCTCTCCTGCCTCCCAAAGAGCTCCCCACTTTTGGTATTATTTTTGAGAAACTTTCACACCCAGAAATCACACCACAAACCTACCATTTCTAGCCTTCCTCTCTACAAACCTCTACAATTCCAAATACCCATTTATTTAATTGTGTTTTAACCCAGAATCAGATTGAATGAAGACTGGAAATGAGCTCGAAAACCAAGATATGTCTGTCATCAGAAGCAGGTACAGTTCACTGAAGTGTTGGAGAACATTGACCCTCCCCCCAGATGATACACAATTTCCCACCTTTTTATGGTAAACCTCAATGACAATATTGGGAAATACATTAATTTGGAAACAAGCCTTCATAGTTTTTAGAAATGAGACTGAAAATGCTACTTAAACTTAAATACTGTGTATTATAACAATACCTTTCCATAGAGCTGCAGTTGAAAACATTAAAATATGAGATGAGGAATAGTGATACTGATTGAACAAAGAGATAGTTAATCACTTACCCTCACTCCCATGAATCTGTCCCTGAGAACAATCCATGAAAGCAAGAACACAAAAGCTTTGTTGCAGCAGAACAACACGGAGACATCCGTAGTGTTTATTTTTTTTATTGCATGTAAGTACAGGTAGTTTGTGAGTATCCAAAGTACACCGAATGGTGCTGCCTTGGTAAAAAATGCCTTCAATGTCAAGCCATTGTCTCCAAAAAACTGGCAACATTCCCTAAACCAAAAGGAAAAAAGATGTTAGTCGCTGTAGGAATCATAGTAAGTAACAGAAGAGTCCTGAAAGACAATTACATTTGTTATCATCTATACTCCAGCTACTCCAATGTGGAACCTAATCAAGATGTAATCGATACTGCTTTACACATCTAAAAAGTAATATGTTAATTTGTAAGATTGCAGAGCTAAAACCAGTACTGAATAATAAAATATAGTAGTGGTCTAATAAAGCATAAGGGTAAAAGGTAATACCAAATCTCTTCCAATTCCTTCAGAACCCCAATAAAGTAACAGTTTCATAGTAAACATATTAGAAATGCATTGCAAAGTCTCTGGAAGAATACATGTGGACTTCACTTAGTTCTGCTTTGTTCTGTAAGTGCAACAACAGCTATTAGGTGAGATGAGGTTTCAAGAATGCAGGAACAAACAGTTCAGATGCTGAAGAAACAATTACATCATTGTCACTGAACTGAATAAGTACCAGATTTGTCCAATATCCTCTTCTAGAATCTCCTGGTTATTGTTGCTTAGAATCTTGGTGATACAAGCCAAATTCGGTTAAGTGCATAGAAATGAACTTGTCACAAAAGTACACATTAGATAATACTTAGGCAGCAGCTCACTAAAAGGAAATTATATTCTACAATTAACTAAGAATATTGCAAAGAATCTTTACACCGAGTTCATGGCTGTGTTAGCTGGGAATATTGTTATGCATACTTTGATTTATGTGATAAGGTGAGTGTCTTTAGGAGAAAATAAAGGTATACCCAAAGTTATCAACAAATGGATTCTTCTTAGCATTTGCCTATTTATTTTTTTAAAAATCCATTAATAGCTTGAACTGACCACAACATTCAGTTTGGATGGTGAGGATCAATCCGAACATTAAGAAGAATGCGCCTTCTTTGTGGTTAACACATTTTCAAACTCACAACAGCATTTTATTGTGCTACATCAACCATGTTTGGGAATTAAGCATATGTTCCCCTACTAATGACTAGCCAAGTTCACTAAATACAAGATATATGCAACTGAGGGCAATATCCTCCTGTGACAAACAGACTTCTTTCACCTTCTTTCACTAGAAGCATCTCTTCTAAATTTATTGTCCAATTTGATTATTCTGGATTTGTAAAAGAGATCATTTTGGCTCATACCCATTTGGAGACTGCCTGTTTTGTGACAATCTTTCAATATCTCCAGAAATAAACAAGAAGATGAGCACTTCTATGTTCTTCAAAACTGAATGAAATTAGGGAAAAAGGGAGGGGAGCCTCTTATGAGGGAATTTTCCCTACCAAATTTCAAATAACGAAGTGTTTGAATGGGAGTTGCAGGACACTTCTTTACATTTTTAAAAAGGAGAACTACCAAAAAATGTTTATTTCTTGGAAGGACTGATTGAAATGTGCAGGGTTATTTTCCCCTTGTGAGCCTATCACGCCTGGTAAGTTTCAAAAGAACCGATGAACTGTTTGGAGTTACAAAAGAAGGAAGAGGAGACATATTTATCCAATATTAAAGACGTGTGCAATGAAAAGTCTTATGAGAAATCTCACCATTAATCCTATTTGACACACAACATGGTGGGAAATTGCCCCATAGAATAAATGTTTTAAATGATTGAACCTATAGAATACCTACTCAGCCAATCCAAAACTAAGGGAAAACACAAAGCAAAATGATTACAGAATCTGTTTTTGGAGTGAGTGACCACTCTTTTTAAAAGAAAGATACAAAACTCATTCAAATTCCTGAGCACTTTAGAAATCGATTCTGCCTTTAAAAGAACAAATCTTTTTGGCATTAATGTGTTACATTTAAGAATTGACAAATGGTTAAAAATCAATATATTTCAGAAAACCTGTAGAGTAATTTCCAAGAGGGTAAGTAGTTCTTTAAATGTGTTGCCAATTTTTTGTGGCCCCCAACATTGAGCTAATTTAGTATTTATACTACTCCATTTAGTATTGGGATTCATAGTTTAAGATGCACTGCTCAGAGGCATTTTTTAATGGTGTGTAAAGGATTGTGCTAGTAGAAGTAGTTTTGCCAGGAGATGCCCTCCACTGGATTTCGGCCATTGTGTCTTGTCATTTGTTGCTATGAGCCTTTAAGTGAATCCAAGAGTTTTTTTTTTTTTTGGGGGGGGGGAGCATATATAAAGAAACAGTATCATTTAGATCCAGAAGTTCTCAAAAACGAGTTCAAGATAAAATTGAGCAAAAGTCTGAACCATAGTTGGGTTATTAAAACACACATACACAACTATGAACATCCCTTGGAATGCTATCAAATCCATTATTACAAAAAGGAAGGAACAGGGCTGCAACTCTGGCTAGAGAAGTTTATTAACCAAAACTTAGGGGTATGGTAAGAAGAACATTAGAGAAATAACAGAAAGGCTAATGGCAACCCTGAAAGCATTCAGGAAATCTGCAACTGAGATGGCAGATGTTCAACAAAGATGGGTTTTTACAGAAAAGTGATCATAAAACACTGTTGAAATAAACTTACAACAAATCATTTAAAATGTATTAAAAGTCATGTGGGGAACTGGCATGGTGCAGTGGTTTGAGTGTTGGATTATCATTCAGGAGATGCGAGATTCAAATCTTCATTTGGCCATAAAACTCAGAGGAGTGAAATTGGGCAGATCATACTTTTTCAGTCTCAAAGGAAGGCAAATACAACTTCTGAACAAAGCTTGCCAAGAAAGCTCTATGATAGGCTCACCTTAGGGTTTCCATAAGTCAAAACATACTTGAAGGTACACAACAACCTCATTCAAACTATTCACACAACATGGACACTGGCTTCATCAGGATATGTGATCCATAATAATAAATTGATCTGAAGAAGAACTCAAACCAAATTACATTGTGGAAGGCATCCATCTTTTGGAATATGCTTATACTGTCTACAGGACACTATAGGGTCATCTAAATCTTTGCCAGTGCAGGAATCCACAGCTAAAGCAACATCAGTTTTGATCAGAAATCTTCAAAGAAGGTTTTAGATCAATTCTCATTTGGTAATAGATGAAGAAAGCAAGAATAGATGCATGCTGGCTGGTAAAGGTAAAAGTTTTCCCCTGACATTAAGTCTAGTCATGTCCGACTCTGGGGGTTGGTCCTCGTTGTCACGACCCAGGCTACAGAGCACCAATAACCATACGCAGAGGCCAGATTCTATCTAATATCTTTATTAAGGAAATATATAAAGTTAATAAAAGCAAATGTAAAAGTTAGTCCAGAAGCAGACCTTTCAGGAAAGGTCAAAATTAGTCCAAAGAAACAATGTCCAATATGAAATATTAAGGTCCAAAGTTGTAATCCAATAACCGAAACACTCACTTTGCCAGGCAAAGTGAGGGGAGATGACAAGGTCCTTTAGTCCATGAACTTGAGCAAGGCTAGGAATTAACTTGATACTTGAAAACAAGGCTTGAATCGTGGCACAAGGTAACAAGGAACAAGAACAAGATCCGTGGAATTACTTGGTAAAATCCGTGAAACAAGGCAAGGTTTAGTCCTGAAAGGCGAGGCAAGGTCCGTAGGTAAACAAGGCTGGGAAACAGGAGCGAAGGCTTGAAAACAAGAACAAGGCTTGAACAGGAACGAGGCTTGGATCGGAGCGCGCTGTCCAGACACAACTCGCTCCGGAGGCTGACGAATTGACTCCGCAAAGTTACTCCGCGGGTAAAACACCTATATAGAGTCTAACTTTCCCGCCGAGAGCAGTTCTCTGGGAACCAGAAACGAAAGCTAATCTCTGAGACCAGATGTTTGACTCCTTAAAGATTCTCATGGAAAGCAGGCTTAATTGGCTAAATTCTTAGCAATTATTCTAGCACTCCTGCGCGAGGCCGCTTCCAAACCTCTCTGTTGTTTACAAAACTCATGGCGAGAAAACACAGGAGATGTAGCCTCAGTGTTTGTTTGACATACTTCTGGAACATAACCCTCTTGCAGGTGCAAGGTTCCCAGATCTGGCTGGGAAGAATCTGTCTGGGAAGAATCCAGTTCTGACTGGGAAGGTAAAAAACCCAAGTTTTCTTCTTCATCAGGCATCACAATGTCATGAGCAGGACTACAAGGCCCATGAGTCATCACACTATCCCCCTCCTCAAGCCCCCTCCCAAACTGGGACTCTCTCCCCGAGGCGCGAGGTCGTGGCTTGGCGGGATAGGTCTGATGAAAGCGACGGGTTAGATCAGGAGCATGGACTGTGGAGGCGTCTTCCCAAGAGCGTTCCTCAGGGCCAAAACCCACCCAGTCAATGAGATATTGCAGGCGGCGGCGGTGAAAGCGAGAATCCAAAATGTCCTGAACCTCGAACTCGTCCTCCCCATCTACCAAAATAGGGACGGGGGCCGGCCGGTCTACATCTGGCCGCACACCATCCGCCGGAAGGAGCAGGGAGCGGTGAAACACTGGGTGAATGCGCATTGAACGCGGAAGTTGGAGTTTGAAAGTCACGGGGTTTAATTGCGCCACCACTGGATAGGGGCCAATGAAACGGGCATCTAACTTCCGGCAAGGGCGATGGGAGGGCAAAAAGCGAGTGGACAGAAAAACCCGATCTCCTACCTTGATTTCGGGGCCCGGCTGGCGATGTTTGTCCGCGTGACGTTTATAGTCCTCCTTGGCTTGTTCCAGTTGCTGGAGCAAAAGTTGTTGCACCGCTGTGAGTTCCTGCAGCCAATCTTCTGCTGCGGGAACTTCTGAAGTTTCAATGACGGGGGGAAAGAAACGTGGATGGAAGCCGTAGTTTGCAAAGAACGGCGTTTCTTTTGTAGAAGCCTGGACTCCATTGTTGTAGGCAAACTCCGACAGTGGTAACAGAGAAGCCCAATTGTCCTGTTGGTAGTTTACATAACAGCGAAGGTACTGTTCCAAAGTGGCATTGGTGCGCTCCGTTTGCCCATCCGTTTGGGGATGATGAGCTGAAGATAAACGAGAGTCTATGCCCAATAGTTTTTGTAGTGCCTTCCAGAAACGAGAGGTGAATTGGGATCCACGGTCTGTGACCAAACTCTTGGGCAATCCATGTAGTCTGAAAACATGTTGGAGGAATAAATCTGCAGTCTCTTGGGCCGTGGGAAGGCCTTCACAGGGAATGAAATGGGCTAACTTGGTGAAAAGGTCCACCACCACTAGGATCGTGGTGAATCCACAAGAAGGTGGTAAGTCAGTGATAAAATCCGCAGAAATTATTTCCCATGGGCGAGATGGGGTAGGAAGGGGGTGTAGAAGCCCTGAGGGCTTCTCCCTTCTTATCTTGGAGCGCTGGCATACTGGGCAGGTGTTGACATATTTTTCCACATCCTTGCGGATCTTGGGCCACCAGAAATCTCTTAGGATCAGATGCATGGTTTTAAATAGTCCGAAATGCCCTGCTGGTTTGCAGTCATGACACAGACGAAGTGCTTTTTCCCTGCCCGGTCCGGGTGGGATATAAACATGATTTCTATAGCAAAGCAGTCCATCTTTAAGCGAAAAGGGAAAATGCAGACCTTGACGAAGTTGGTCCTGCGCCCAGGCATCTGCTAGCTGACTAGCCCTGATTTCTTGAGCACAGATGGGTCCTGGAGTAGAGGGAGTTGAATCAATGGGTGTGGATTTGGTGTTCCCCACTGTGAGCGTGGCAAAGTTCTCGGGTTGAAGTAGTTGGGATTCAAAGGTCTCCTTGCGTCCTGCAGCGTATTCCGGTTTACGTGACAGGGCGTCTGCTTGCTTGGTTTGGGCTGGGGTCACATAATGAATCTGGAAGTTGAAACGTTCAAAGAATAAAGCCCAACGTTGCTGCCTCTGATTTAGCTTGCGGGCAGTTCTTAGATGTTCTAGATTCCGATGATCAGTGTGGACTTCAATGGGAAATTTGGCCCCTTCTAGCCAATGTCTCCAAGTTTCAAAAGCTGCCTTTATGGCTAATAGTTCTTTTTCCCAAATGGTATAGTTCTTCTCTGGTGCGGTTAGTTGACGAGAATAATAGGCACAAGGATGAAGGTGATCTCCCACCGGTTGTAGGAGCACAGCCCCAATTGCCACATCAGAGGCGTCCGCTTGCACCACAAAAAGGGTTTCAGGATCTGGATGCTGAAGGATTGGCTGGGATGTGAATAATTTCTTTAGTTGCTGGAACCCTTTTTCTGCTTGATCAGTCCAGCGGAAGGGCTGTTTCCCACGGATGCAGCTGGTGATTGGGTCAGACCAGCGGGCAAAATCTGGAATGAACTTGCGGTAATAGTTCGCGAACCCCAAGAATCGCTGCACCTCTTTCTTGTTGGTTGGCGCCCGCCATTCCAATACTGCTGAAACTTTTGCCGGGTCCATGGAGAGCCCTAGAGGCGAGATGCGGTACCCCAGGAAATCTACCTCTTGTAGATCAAAAGCGCATTTTTCCAGCTTGGCATAAAGTCCATGATCCCGCAATCGTTGTAACACCATTTTAACGTGGTTCTCATGTTCTGATTGTGATCTAGAAAACACCAAAAAATCGTCCAGGTAGATGATCAAGAACCGATCTAGATAGTCCTGAAAAATGTCATTGACAAAATGCTGGAACGTTGCGGGAGCTCCGCATAAACCATAATTCATAACTCGGGACTCGAATAATCCGAATTTAGTCTGGAAGGCGGTCTTCCACTCGTCCCCTTCTCGGATGCGAACTAGATTATAAGCCCCCCGTAGGTCCAGCTTGGTGTAGACCTTGGCTCCTCGAAGTCGGTCTAGTAGATCCGAGATTAAGGGCAGGGGATAGCTGTTCCGCTTAGTGATATTGTTCAATGCTCTGTAGTCCACCACCAAGCGTAATTCCCCTGACTTCTTCTTCACAAACATCACTGGGGAGGCGGCTGGGGATTGAGAGGGTCTGATGAATCCCTTGCGAAGGTTTGTCTCTATGAATTCCCTGAGAGCTTCTTGCTCTGGTTCAGTCAGGGAGTAGAGATGCCCTCGCGGGATTGGGGCCCCCTCCACCAAGTCAATGGCACAGTCATAAGGTCTATGTGGGGGTAATTTTTCGGCTTCTTTTTCATTGAATACATCCCAATACTCGGAGTACTTCTTTGGCAAGGTGATAATGGGCTCGGTGTCTGTGGCATGGCAGACCTTGGCTACGAGGCAATGGTTTTGGCAGTACTTTGAAGCAAACTGCAGTTCTCTGTTGGACCAGGAGATGCTTGGGTCGTGAAGTGTCAGCCATGGAATCCCCAAAATCACAGGGAAATGGGGAACCTCAGTAACAAAGAAGGAAATCTCTTCCATATGTTCCCTTATCCACATCCTGGTGGGTTCCGACCACTGGCTTACGGGGCCCGTCTTGAGAGGGCGGCCATCGATGGCTTGCACCACACGGGCATTCTTGAAGTCATGATATTGTAATCCCAGAGAGTCGGCATACTCTCTATCAATGAAATTGTTGGTAGCTCCTGAGTCTATCATGGCGTGGATCATGACGGGTCCCTTTTTTGCTGACCATAAGGTGACCACTAGAAGGAACAGGACCCCGGTTGGCGGCTCTTGAATGGGTTTCTTGACCGGGTTGGCGAGCCTCTCTACGCCCGGTCGTTGGCTTCCCCCGCCGGCTGTGTGCCAGCCGCCTCAGACGCCTTCGTCTCCGTGGAGGACGCCGCCGCAAGACGGGCGGCGGGCTTCCCTTTGGCTGGGCACTCTCTGGCAAAGTGGCCCCCATTTCCGCAATACCAACAGAGATTTAGGCGTTGGCGGCGGGTCTTCTCGGCGGCATCTAATCTGGGACGCACATTGCCCAACTGCATCGGCACCTCCTCGCTCCCTCTGGGGTATGGGGATGGTGGTGGGGGTCTCCACACTGGACGTGGCTGAACGCTGGCGGGAGCGGGGGGTTTAGCCCCAGCTCTACCGCTCTGGCCTCGTACCCACTGTTTCCTGTTGGCAATCATGACTTCAGCCCGTAAACATTGATCGATGAGTGCTTCAAGCGTTTGGGGAGGATCCACCTTGGAGATTTCCTCCAGCATTTCAATGTTGAGACCCTCCCGAAATTGTCCTCTGAGGGCAACATCGTTCCAGCCGGTGTTGTGGGCCAGCACTCGGAACTCGGCTATGTACTGAGACATGGGTCTGTCTCCTTGGAAGAGGCGGCGGAGTTTGTGACCGGCTGCCTCCAAATTGTCCTCGATTCCCCAAGTCTCCTTAAGGTGGTCCAAGAAGCGTTGCGCTGATCTTAGGTGTGGAGAGGCTTGGTCGAACAGTGCCGTCGCCCAGTTGGCCGCTGGCCCGTCTAGAAGACTGTAAACCCACGCCACCTTGATGTCTTCTTGGGGAAACTCGGCAGCACGGGCCTCTAGATAAGCTTGGCATTGGCGACGGAAAACATGAACCTTAGAAGCTTCTCCAGTAAACTTGGTTGGCAACGCCATGGCCGGAAGACGGATTCCGCGTTCCTTCAAACCCTTTATTTCCCCATCCTGTGCATTGAGCTTATCACGGATTCGGTCCACCTCATCCTTGTCGATGGTATAGGTAATCGGCTGGCCGCCCGGTCCAGGTCCGGCTCCGGTAGACATTCTGGCCGAGGTTAATTGGTGCTTAGGTTGGCGGAGTCAAACTGTCACGACCCAGGCTACAGAGCACCAATAACCATACGCAGAGGCCAGATTCTATCTAATATCTTTATTAAGGAAATATATAAAGTTAATAAAAGCAAATGTAAAAGTTAGTCCAGAAGCAGACCTTTCAGGAAAGGTCAAAATTAGTCCAAAGAAACAATGTCCAATATGAAATATTAAGGTCCAAAGTTGTAATCCAATAACCGAAACACTCACTTTGCCAGGCAAAGTGAGGGGAGATGACAAGGTCCTTTAGTCCATGAACTTGAGCAAGGCTAGGAATTAACTTGATACTTGAAAACAAGGCTTGAATCGTGGCACAAGGTAACAAGGAACAAGAACAAGATCCGTGGAATTACTTGGTAAAATCCGTGAAACAAGGCAAGGTTTAGTCCTGAAAGGCGAGGCAAGGTCCGTAGGTAAACAAGGCTGGGAAACAGGAGCGAAGGCTTGAAAACAAGAACAAGGCTTGAACAGGAACGAGGCTTGGATCGGAGCGCGCTGTCCAGACACAACTCGCTCCGGAGGCTGACGAATTGACTCCGCAAAGTTACTCCGCGGGTAAAACACCTATATAGAGTCTAACTTTCCCGCCGAGAGCAGTTCTCTGGGAACCAGAAACGAAAGCTAATCTCTGAGACCAGATGTTTGACTCCTTAAAGATTCTCATGGAAAGCAGGCTTAATTGGCTAAATTCTTAGCAATTATTCTAGCACTCCTGCGCGAGGCCGCTTCCAAACCTCTCTGTTGTTTACAAAACTCATGGCGAGAAAACACAGGAGATGTAGCCTCAGTGTTTGTTTGACATACTTCTGGAACATAACCCTCTTGCAGGTGCAAGGTTCCCAGATCTGGCTGGGAAGAATCTGTCTGGGAAGAATCCAGTTCTGACTGGGAAGGTAAAAAACCCAAGTTTTCTTCTTCATCAGGCATCACAATGTCATGAGCAGGACTACAAGGCCCATGAGTCATCACACTCGTCTCCATTTCTAAGATGCAGAGCCGGTATTGTCTATAAACACCTCCAAGGTCATGTGGCCGGCATGACTTCATGGAGTGCTGTTACCTTACTGCCAGAGAAGTACCTATTGATCTACTCACATTTGCATGTTTTTGAAATGTTAGGTGGGGCTAACAGTGGGAGTTCCTGGATTCGAACCACCAACCCTTCGGTTGGCAAGTTCAGCAGGTCAGCGGTTTATCCCGCTGTGCCACCGAGGGCTCCATGCTGGCTGGTATTAGACTAATAATATTAATGTCACAAATTGCACAAAGATCACTTCATTGAAATGGGTTTAAAAGAATGGCAGTAACATTTGTTTTATAAAGTATCTTGCATTTATAGCTGGTTAATTTCTAGCATGAATAGGTCCCAAGGTGCTGATATTGCAAAACAAGTGCCTGATAATATCTGTGATTATGTTCTTTATTTTATTTTATTTCCAACATTTATATCCCGCCCTTCTCACCTGAAGGGACTCAGGGCGGCGTACAAAATTGGCAACAATTCAATGCCTACACATAATTAAAACAGCAATGAAAATCCAATAAAACAATTAAAACAATATAAAGATATGAAACATATGATTAAAATCCATTCCTCCAAAATCCTCATGCTGTAGCCGTAAATCAGTCCGGGTCGTCTTTATCATTTAATCTTCAAAAGCCTGGGCACATAGCCATGTTTTCAGGGCTTTTCTAAAACTCAAAAGGGTTGGGGTTTGCCGTATTTCTCTGGGGAGGGTGTTCCACAGCCGGGGAGCCACCACTGAGAAGGCCCTGTCCCTCGTCCCCACCAGCCGTGCTTGTGAGGCAGGCGGGACCGAGAGCAGGGCCTCTCCAGATGACCTCAGGGATCTTCCTGGCTCATAGGAGGAGATACGTTCGGACAAGTAGATTGGGCCAGAACTGTTTAGGGCTTTATAGGTCAAAACCAGCACTTTGAATTGGGTTCGGTAGCATATCGGCAGCCAGTGGAGCTCGCTAAGTAGGGAGGTGGTACGCTCCCTGTAAGCCGCCCCAGTTATTAATCTGGCTGCCGCCCGTTGTACTAATTGGAGCTTCCGGGCCGTCTTCAAAGGCAACCCCACGTAGAGAGCATTGCAGTAGTCCAAACGGGATGTAACCAAAGCGTGGACCACCGTGGCCAAGTCAGACCTCCCAAGGAACGGGTGCAGCTGGCGCACAAGTTCTTTATGGTATCGAGAGACATACTTATTCCTGTACTCAAAAAAACCTCTTTGATAAAATGTACATCAGCATCAAAATCAAGCTCGCAAAAAACTACTTCTAACATAGCAGGAGCTTCTCTGCCCCAGAATTCTGTTGCATTACTCAGTCATTCAAGTTTTGTACTGTAAGCTCACATCTTCTGTAAGATGTACCCTGCTAATGCTTGGGAAAAAAGGGGATGATGATTTTGTATCTGAAGAGCAAAATAAAATCAGTGACTCCAGAATGCCAGTGAATTTCCAAGGTGGTCAACAGAAAGATGCCAAAGAAAACCAAAGAACAGAAAATAGCAAAGGCTTCCCTGTTCAGCAGTCCTGAACAAAAATACTGCAGTGTAGGCAAGATGCCAACATCAGAGTAATAAGGCACACCAGCAATCCCACTCATCAGAGCACTGTAGTCAAAACTTGGAACATTACTTTTTTATTATAACTATCAGAATCTCCTGTCCATCATTGCTAATGGCTATGCTGCCTAGACGACTCTGTGAGTTACTGGGTTGTTGTGAGTTTTCCGGGCTGTATGGCCATGTTCCAGAAGCATTCTCTCCTGACGTTTTGCCCACATCTATGGGAGGCATCCTCAGAGGTTGTGAGGTCTGTTGGAAACTAGGCAAGTGGGGTTTATAAATCTGCAGAATGTTCAGGTGGGAGATATATAAACCCCACTTGCCTGGTTTCCAACAGACCTCACAACTTCTGAGGATACCTGCCATAGATGTGGGCGAAACAACAGGAGAGAATGCTTCTGGAACATCGACATACAGCCCAAAAAACTCACAGCAACTCACAGCAACCCAGTGATTCCAATCATCCAGGAGTTATGGTTTAAAAAGAGCCATTTTCAGACTCAGACTCAAGTAAACAGCTGACCGACAATTCTTGTGAAGACTGCCATCCCTTTGGAAAAATTCAGACTAGTTACTTCAAAGCTATATTGACAAATTTCTTTATCCCCTACTTACCCCCTTCTCTAAATAGACCCACCTAGATTGACCTTGAAGGAACTGGGGGCGGCGACGGCCGACAGGGAGCTCTGGCATGGACTGGTCCATGAGGTCACGAAGAGTTGGAGACGACTGAGTGAATGAACACACACAGATTGATAATAGTGAAATCCTGGAAGGGTGAAGGAGAGCTATCCAAGAGAGATTGGAGATAAAAGTTATTAGAAATATATAAATGGTCAAGCTCTCTAACGGACTTCGGGACAGAAAGAATGAAGAGTTTGTAAACAAATGGAGACTGGCTTTTGTATATTTTGAAAAGAAGGCAAAAGTGATCTTAGGGAAGCTGTAAGAATAATTTAAGGAATTTACAAGGGTAGGTATTATAGGGTATAAGTAGTAATGCAGGAAAAGCACAATCAAAGCACCCCAACAGATTTCCTTCCAGCCTCTGCTTAAAAGCCTCCAAGGAAAGAGCTTCCACCACACTCAAAGGCAGAGAGTTCCACTGCTGAACAGCTCTTACAGTCAGGAAGTTCTTACTAATGTTCAAGTGCAATCTCCTTTCTTTTAATTTGAAGCCAGTGCTCTGAGACCGAGTTTCCAGGGCAGCAGAAAACCTAAGTCTTCCTTATGACAGCCTTCAAATATTTAAACATGGCTATGATGCCTCCTCTCAGCCTTCTCTTCTGCAGGCTAAACATACCCAGGTCTTTAAGACACTCCTTACAGGGCATGGTCTCCAGATCTCTGATCATTTTAGTTGCCCTCCTCTGGACACATTCGAGTTTGTCAATATCCCTCTTGAATTCTGGGCACAGTATTATTCCAGCTGAGGCCTGACCAAAGCAGATTATTTCCCTTGATCTAGACATTATACTCTTTTTGATGCAGCCCAAAAAAATGAGAGCCCTAGGTCAAGAGGGATTCAACCAGCTACTGAGGAAGAGAAAAGATGGCAAGAACAAATAGAATTGCATCTGATGACACAACTTATCTCAAGTCTTAAGGATTTTCAGCTGCTATGTACAGAGATGAAGAAAAGGCTGAAGATGTACTACATTTCTAGTAGGAAGAGGGAATGCAAGAAGCATGAATCAGATAAAGCTAGGTATTATACTTCTAAAGAGCCATACAGTTCTCCAGGTCATGACAGGCTTATATAGCCAAATGTCAGTGAAGGTCAGAGTCAATGGAGTCCACTAGTCATGCTGAGGCTGTTTTAGCAATCATGCTGGTGACTGCAATTTCAAATTAATTCATTGCATCACAAACTACTGTGAAATCCAAGTCAGAAATTATAGAACAGTCCAATTTCTGGCTAATTTTTCCCTTTAGACTGAGAGATTCCAGCCCACCTTCTTACCACAATACTACTGTAGTTATTGAAGAGAATCTACCATTGGATGTAGTCTTAATGTTTTTCTATTATAGAATGACGTTAACAGACAAATAAATTTTAAAGATTGCATGTGATATATTAGTCAATATAATCTAATTTTCTTAAATGAACAATTTTGAAAATTGACCTCAAATCTTTTTAATCCAAAGAATGTTCAATCCAGTTGCACTTTATTTTCAAGTGAGTTTGCTTAAAACTGCAATTCCCATGAGTTGAAAATTCACAGTATATCATTGCTGATTTGGACAGTGTTGACTGCCATACTTCATTTTTATAAGATAATCTATTACTATAAATACTTTTTTCAGTTGTCAGTGTAAGAAACCCACACATAGCAGCAGATGGGCAGACTGTGACATCACCAGATTTTATGTAACTCAACCTCATTTGTTATTAGTAGGTTCTTCTTCTAGCATTTTAGGGATTGTCTTATTTGTCTGAAACATTTTACCCCATCTTTATGCGAAAAAAGGCTTTCAGAGTGGTTGACAAAAATCCATGAACATAATCTAAAAGACACAACACCAAGGCATTAGGAGATGGAAAAACACAAACATTAATGAAGTTCTTATGATGGTGGATCAGAAATGGTTGAAAGTGAAAGGGGTCCAAAACTTGTTGAACTCTTACAGATTGTATTTGAGAGTTTGTCTACCATTTTCTTTATCCTTTCCAGACAAGCCAAGACAATGTTGAGATAGCTGATGTTATTGATACTGATAATTTAAGTGACAGAAAGTCACAATGTATGGTTCCTATCAGTTTGTTCAGATATTAGGCAGTGGCAATGATAAAAGGGGTGTCTTCCTCTAATTCTACCCATCTTCCCAACATGGCATTCTTTTGTTCTGCAAATAAAGTTAGTTGAAATGTTACAATGCTTTGACGTGAAGACTTTACTCAAAAGTTGGTTTTTTAGAAAATTAATTTGCATACCATTTTACAATGGACTGCCCAAGACTGATTTGAGATTGGCATGGTTTTGTTAATAGTAAATCTGATAGCTATAATAAATATTTGCGGTATTCCAGGGCACCACCATTCAGTTGTTAAGCCGGAATGTATCCAGAGGAAGTGAGAAAAATGATCAAGGTCTGGAAACTATGACCTCTGAGGAACAGCTGAGGGAACTGGTATGTTTAGCCTGCAGGAGAGAAGGTTGAGAGAAGACAAGACTGTTACGTTTAAATATTCGAAAATATGTCATTAGGAAGCGGGTGCAGGTTTGCTTTCTGTTGCCCTAGAGACTAGGACTTGGAGCAGTGGGTTCAAATTACAAGGAGATTCCACCTAACATTAGGAAGAACTTCTTAAGAGCAAGAGTTGTTCAACAGTGGAACCCTCTGCCTTGGCATGTGATGGAAGCTCCTTCTTTGGAGGCTTTTAAGTGGAGGCTGGATAGTCATCTGTTGAGAGTGTTTTTCCTGCAAGGCAGGGGATTTGACTGGGTGGCCCATGTGATATCTTCCAACTCTATCATTCTATGAATGTGCATGCGTAATTCCTGGCAGTATATATCCATTAGTAAATTGGCAGCCTTTGGAATAAAAATATCATGCATTACCTGCTCTAAATTATAGTGGGACAAAACAGATAAAAACATCATTGTGCGTCTGACTGCCATTGACCCAAGGCACATTTACATGACCAGGAAACCCTGGAGGCTGGTGTGGACTACAGTACTCTGCACCCATCCTGGAATAGCTTCACTGCCCCTTTCATCCCGCTGCAGTGGTGGGATTGAGTCGTGAATGCCGAACAGGACTGAACCCAACCCTGCTGAATGGCCACTCTTACCTCGCTGGTTCTGTCACCATCACTGCTGCAGCTACAGAGCTCCAAGGACCTCCTGGCCCTCCCTGGATGCCATTGCTGACATCTGCAAGGAAGCCCACCCAACTTGGGCAGGGGAGGAGGAAAACGAGGGGTGGGTATCCTTGCAAAGATCAGTAATGGGAAGACTGGCCAACATATAAAAAATTGCTGAAAATACAAAACGGAGAATACTCTCTGAAAACACAAGAAGAAATAAAGATTTGATTTAAAAACGTATCATGGTTCCAATACAGACAGATCCAAGAATACTACAACAGAGACAAAAAAAATGGCTGCTCAGATAAAGATACTGTTTGGGATAAAATCTTACATACAGAGGAGAAAGTAATCACAAAAGCCTACAAAATTTTGCTACAATGGGCCACAGAAATGGAACAAGTTAAGGACTGCATGAAAAAATGGTCGACACACCTGAAACGCCCGATAAAAATGGAAGAATGGGAGAAAATGTGGAACTATTAATTGAAATATACCCCCTCCTATGACCTCCAAGAAAATTGGCACAAAATAATGTACCAGTGGTATATAATGCCCCAAAAATTCACAAAGTGTTACAAAAACATAAAAGCTCAGTGCTGGAAATGCAATAAACAGGCGGGCACATTTTATCACATGTGGTGGGGATGAAAAATTGCAAAAGAGTATTGGAAAACAATCCATGGAACAATGCAAAGAATACTTAAAAGCAACTTTCAGATGTAACCGGAGTACTTCTTACTAGGTATGACTGATATGAATTTCAATAAGAACCAAGAGATCCTATTTAACTATTTCGTAACAGCAGCAAGAATAGTGTACGCAAAGAAATGGAAGACAACAGAAATACCAACCAAGGAAGATTGGATATTAAAGATTATAGACATAAAGAATATGGGCAATCTAACTTACAATTTGAAGATCCATCACGGAAAACCAAAAAAAAAACCAAAAACCAGACTGGACTTTATTGACATATTTTATTGAACAAGAAGAACCTTTTATAAAGATTTAAAGATGGAAAGGTAGCAAATATTATGATATAATTAGCAAATCTTGCTACCCAGAAGAAAAGACGGGAAGTACAACCAACTATTTATATTTATATTTTTATTTTTTATTCTTACTTCTTTTGTATTTTTTCTCTATTTTTCTCTATCTTTTTTCTTTTTCTTTTTCCATCACTTCCCTTTACCAACCATTGTTCTCACTCTTTTTTATGTATAGACAGTTAGACGCATTCAATAAAAATTTTTTAAAAAAAGTAATGGCACCAAGGGACGGCTAGGAGCTCTTTGGAGCTCTGTGGCTGTTCTGATTCAGAACTGGTCAAACTGTTTACATGACCCTGATGTATGGAGAAACTCCAGAGCACTCCCTGACTTTAGCGAATATGGGGCAAAACTGTATTAAGTGTACTTGTCCCATGTTGAGGGCAAGAAGGGCTTGTGTACCACGAGGACACCATCACGCTGATTCTGACCCAGCCAAATTTAAACATTCCATGTGGATATGTCCCCAGTTGCTCCAATGTCACAGAACAGATGAGAAGCCTGAAGCAAGCCAGTGAAGCACTAAGGAAGAAACAGAAGTCTTTAATGCTTGAACTTTTAGATCAATTAACACTTTTTGATATAGTAACCCCTAGACCTTTAATGGAATCTTCTGAAGACAAATCTACTGACTAAGACAAGTCATTAGCACCTTTTTAAATTAACAGATACAGTCACTGGCTGCAATGTATATTATATTTTCAAGATGCCAGCGCAAGAAACTGTTTCCCAAATGTCACTGCGCCAAAGGTGAAGTCACCACAAAGACAAATGTTACAATCTTTTGTATTAAGCAGAAGAGCTGAAATGCCAAGGAAAGCTTCTGGGACATGAGTCACAATGGATGCCTGATGTTGCCAGTACTGATGCTGTGGATGAATATTGCTTCAGTTTGCTTGGCTCTTTTACAAGGCATAACATTAATGCAGGTACAAATTTAATCTTTTTGTTTGAAAAAAACGCAAAAAATAGGATGAAGTAGTAGAATGAATAATATTTTTTAAAAGTGTATCCCATTTGAATGACTATCAATGGGTGACAATTGAGAGTTCTAACTGAAAAATCTTGAAGAACAGATGAGGTGTCAGAGAACTGGAAACATGTAAACATTGCCCCTCTCTTCAAAAAAGGCTTTTTAAAAATCAGGTCACTAGTTTAATAAATGGCTGAAGCCATGCTGTGTGTGTTGGTTATTTGGATTCCAACAAACACATTTGAAAAGATCCTCTATGATATTTTGGTAAGAACACTGAATAAATATGAAACAGATGGAAACACCATTGGATAGATCCATAATTGGTTGGAAAACTGCTCAAAGAGTTGTAATCAGTGGCTGTGCTTCAAATTGGAAGTGAAGAGCTGCAGTGTTTTCTTCTGGGAATAAAACTTTTCAATATTTTTATCAATGATTTAATGGGGTGGACAGAATCCTTACCAAATTTTCAGGTGATACAAAACTAGGAGGGGGAAGGGACATTTTGGATTTTGAGTTGCACTGGAAGCCCTAGAGATTTCCAAAGAGAACACTTTTCTAGGGATTTGAAGGTCCTCCAGGAAACTGATCATAAAGTTGTGCTGGAGGATTTATGGTTTTCCTATAAAGGTGAATTCCACTCTGAACAAACTTTGCTGAAACACACATACACGCATACACAAACCATCAAACCTATAGGCTTTCTTTACCTATATGTCAGAGACAACTTGAAGGTACATAACAATCACATTCAAACTATTTCTACAATAATGGTTTTTGGATTCCTCAGTATATGGGATCCACAATGATAAAGAACCTGGATCTGAAGAATACAAATCGAATTATATTGCCGATGCAGGAATCCACAGCTAAAACTACCTGAGTTTTGCTTAGAAATATCTAAGTAGCCTTTATATTAATTCTCACTTAGTAACAGATGAAAAACACAGGCATGGAAGCATGCTGGCTGACACTAATAGTATTATTGCCATGTACCACCACGATTCTGATTGACAGTGCAAAGACACAAGAGTCTGATTTGCCACCTAACATTTGTAGCACTTTTTGTTCCTCTCCTGTCCCTTTCTGCCCTATCTCTGAAAGATGAAGATAAAACCCGAATTATAATTTGTATTGTCCTATCTTCCTTAATACTTTCTGAATGTCTCAGAATGGGAAGGATGACAACCACATTGTATTCTACTTTGCATTTTTCTTCAGCGACCTTAAAAAAAGTCATCTTGTAGCATTTTCCATTGATGAAAAATATGCACAGGCTTGGTATCCCATTTTCCATCCAGTAATACTCCTTCGTAGGCTAGGTATACACTGGTCTGTCGCAGCTAGCAAATTGGGTTCCAAACTCTCAACCCCTTCTGCGGAAGTTGTACCCTCGTCAAAGGAGAAAAACTCCAAAACAAACTGTCCTTTCTGGTTTCTGGACTCTCCGTCTTCAAACCTCTTCAAACCTCTCTTCGGTTCCACTTCAGTAGCTTTTCAGCAGCAATACCATCTTTGCCACCATCACAGCATCTTCATATTCACCTTCACACCTCTCCTCTCACTCTACAACACTACCACAACAACACTAACACAAGACTTACTCAGACTCTATTAATAGCCCTCAATCTTAAGCAGGTGTCTTAATTGCTGCTGGTCAAACATAGATGGGACATGATTCTTGCAAACACTTATTCATTTTCACATAAGAAATGACCTAAATAATATAAAACTCTGACATGGTCTAACTAGAATTCAAAGTCAGAACCATGTTAATCTGGATCAGTATGCAAAGTGAAGGAGTATCAGGACATCCAATTGGACCCTTTCCTATGAAAGCAGATGAAAATCTAGAAGATTTTGAAGGAGTATGGTGCTACTGCAGATAAGCAGGTATGTAGTCAAAGCTCCAGGCAGCACTGTTGATCAGACTTTGGTTTATGCCATGGGATTCCCTATCAGAGGGATCACAACCTGTTTGCTTTAAGAAGATTCAGGGTGCAGGAAAATGGAAATGTAACTTACTATGTGTGAGTGTGTCTTCAAGTTGACTGTTGACATATGGTGACCCCATGAATGCCATGAGGTTTTCTAAAGTTACCTACCCCAAAATGTAAACCTTAGGTTTGTCCCAGCAAATTCTGCAACATCTGCTTTGGGCTCTTCTGACCAATGCTAGACTGGGTCAACAGCAACTGAGGTACATATTCTAAAGGCCAAGAACAACCTCAAGAAGCATTGGATCAGCTAGCTTGTTTGTTTATTTTCCTACAGTTAAAAGTGTGCAGTTAGGGAGGGAAAAGAGGAACTGTGGGCGCTAAATTTAAAGCAACTACAGTAGAACCCCAGTAGTCCGAGTTAAACGGGCGGACCTTAGCTCGGTCAACCCGGATCACCGGGCTTCTTCTCCGGTCAGCCGGGGCTTGGATCCAGAGGGCGTGCTGCTCCCCTGGGTCCTAGCCCCCGCCAAACAGAGAGGCTTCCAGCCGTGCATGTTGCTAGGTAGATAGCAAGCTCCTAAGGGGCGAGCGCCCTGTGCATGTTGCTAGGTAGCTTGCTATCTACCTAGCAACACGCACACCTGGCGAGCCAGCGAGCAGGTGAACAGGAAGGGCCTTTGCAGCCTTCTCTGTTCACCCGCTTGGATTGCATGGAGGCTCGAACGAGCGGGGCTCGGACGAGCGTGGTTTTACTGTATAAGGAGAATATGTATTTCATTGGAAATAGGGATCAACAGAAAAGGAAAATCCACACTCAAAAAAATTAGATTAGAGGTAGAGGATGCCTTTCACCTTCTTGAAAAACACTCATCAGCTGAAAATAAGCTAAGATTGAAAGAGAAAAAAACAACAAATGGAAGACTTAGACCAGTGGTTCTCAACCTGTGGGCCCAAAAATCTGGTCTGCGAACCTCCTTTCTCTTTATTTATTAATTTATTAATGTTATTTCCACTCTTTTCCGCAGAGCTGACCATTACATTAGATCAGGGGTCCCCAAACTAAGGCCCAGGGGCCGGATGCGGCCCATCGAAGCCATTTATCCGGCCCCCATGGCACAAGGGCAGAAGTGGGTTGGGCTAAATGATCCAAGGGGTCTCTTCTTCTCTTACAACCTTTATTATGGTTATTATTGTTGTTGTTGTTATTATTATTATTATTATTATTATTATTATTATTATTATTATTATTATTATTAACATTGAGGCTGGTTGGCCATCTGTCAGGGGTGCTTTGCTTGTGCTTTCAGTGCACAAAGGCAGAAAGGGGTTGGACTCAATGGCCCAAAGGGTCTCTTCCAACCCTCTATTATTATTATTATTATTATTATTATTATTATTATTATTATTATTATTAAACACTGAGACTGGGAGGCCATCTGTCAGGGGTGCTTTGCTTGATCTTTTTGTGCACAAAGGCAGAAGGAGGTTGGACTCAATGGCCCAAGGGTCTATTATTATTATTATTATTATTATTATTATTATTATTATTATTGACATTGAGGCTGGTTGGCCATCTGTCAGGGGTGCTTTGCTTGTGCTTTTGGTGCACAGAGGCAGAAGGGGGTTGGACTAAATGGCCCAAGGGGTCTCTTCCAACCCTCTTTATTATTATTATTATTATTATTATTATTATTGTTATTATTATTATTATTATTATTATTATTATTATTATTGACATTGAGGCTGGGAGGCCATCTGTCAGGGGTGCTTTGCTTGTGCTTTCGGTGTACAAAGGCAGAAGGGGATTGGACTCAGTGGCCCAAAGGGTCTCTTCCAACCCTCTTTATTATTATTCTTATTATTATTAATTATTATTGCTCGGTGGCCAACTATAGTCCGGCCCTCCAATGGTCCAAAGGACCGTGAACTGGTCCCCTGTTTAAAAAGTTTGGGGACCCCTGCATTAGATAGACCACATCAGCTCTAGATTATTAAATATGGTTTTCTGTGAGCAAGCAATTGGCGACTACTGGATGGTCTACGTTCTGTATCAGAAATTACAGCTGATGTGATTTGTCCAATGCAATTTTCTGAATGAGCATTCCAATTAACCAAACCAAATCTAAAGTTGACAAAAAATGTTATGTAAGCCTTTTGGTACTAATATTAGAAAGTGGTCCCTGGTCAAGTGGGCCCTGATCAAAAAAAGGTTGGGAACCACTGCCTTAGACAAAATTGGGGCCACAAAAAACTATGGGTTAAATATTTTTACCAAATTAACTTGATTAATAATTTGAAAAGACTGGCTAGAGCTCCAAAAACCAAATAAGCCAGAAATAGAATTCTTGTAGATATACTCTTATGCCAAAGTCCATCATCTACCTTTGAAACATGTACTTTTATCTCAAGAGCATTCAATTATTTCTTTTTTTAAAGACTCTTATCCACTGGATTTAAGATGGTTTAAGTCTATTATCACACATTTTAGAATTTTATGTCAGCACTTCACACTAATGCATTAGCATGGCTGAGTAGCACTTGTTCGTGCAATTAATCATATTTTCTTCAGAGACAGATAATCAAGGGATGGTTGTGACTCTAATTGTTGATTACAGATCCACAACTACACAATTAGACAGCATGGTCTTTGCAACCCTCATTGTGAAGTAAGCTCCTTTACATCATTCTCTAGGTTTTGAAAAGTACACAGCTCAGTGGTATAATGTTCAAAGCAGCAATATTAAAATTATTTTTAATAAGAGCAACAAGGAAACATTCTGCTTGACCTGGTAAAATAATACACTTTTCAGAGTCTTAAACAAAGATTGCTACATCCACAAGACTTTTATCAGAACTATGGGCTCTAGTGCAAAGATTCTTATGCTATAAGAAGTTCTCAGTTTTGTGGAAAAATCTTCATTGCTCTTGCTGTGTTCAGACTAATACAATACACTTTCTGGCAGCGGTGGGGAAAGTACAGCACCAGGTTAAGTCCAATCCCCAGGGCTGTTTTTGTGGCTCTCAAGGCTTCCAAGTTATCTTTCAATTTTTTCTTAATTCTGCACTGTTTGTTCGAAATTTAATCTGTCCATCATATGAGATAGGGGTACAGTATTTATTTATTTAGCTGTAAGGAATAAATAGAACCGTTCATCCAGTCCAAATATTTTACTAGTTGTCTTGGCTGTTAGAGCTATGGTCTGTCTTCCTTAGAATGTTTAGAATAAAACACACACTGTAGAGATTGCCATCATGTCTAATCTATTAAAGAAGGTACCTTTAAATCAGAATTAAATAAAGGCCTACAAAGCTTTATTAATTAGCTAATATGAAGAAAAATGCACCCTTCTATAAGCCAGAGATTTACTTCACTACAATTACATTGCTACTATCAGGCAGGATGGTCTTTTCAAGTAGAAAGGCATAATCCCCAGTGTCAGAATAATTGGGTTTAGAGAGTTTACTGCAGGTTTCACTGATTTAAACACAACGAAATTTGGGCCAAGGGTTTGGGGGGGAGGGAAGTATCTGTAAGCTGTAGTCTAGCCCCCCTATTTTTTTGTTACTAGGATTTTATAAAAAATATTTTTTTAAAGTTTGCTTACTATGAACAGGTGGCAGAGCAGATACTCACAGAAATCAAGCAGAGCTTTCCATTTCATGGTACTACTGTACCCACTGCTCTGTGTCAGTCCAATCCATTGTAGTCAGTGAATTAAAAGCAGGGGCCCTTCCGCATCTCCCATAAGCCTATTCAATGGTCTACTTCTCCCTAGTCTTTCAGTGCTGTCCAGGTTTTGCTTTTGCTCATTAATTCCTATGCGAATTCCCATGCAACAATCTGTTTTTTCCACGCCAGTATGCAGAATTACAAGCAAGATTGTGGGTGTAGTTGTTAGCTAGGACTTCAAGTTGGAGCACAAAAATGTTCTAATGCATATAGTCAGAGCCCATAGCAAATTAGATCCTACTCTGAATTCTGTTTTGGGAGAAGAGCAGGATATACATTCAATAACTAAATACATAAGAAGCATAAAGTACAAACCAGGGCCTAATTAAAATAGCATTGTACAGGCAAATGTCCACAGCTTTTTAAATGGGAATGCTTCCAAAGAGAAAGGATGTAGTGGGTAACATGGCAGAGCTTCTAACATCCCCAACCAACAGCAGATATTATAAAACAGAAGACAGAACAAGATATAAAACTTAGAAGAATTTAAATGTAGGTGCAAAACAAAATCAACAGCAGAACAGGAATTCAAAAAATAGCAAGAAGAAAATTTACTGCCTGGAAGCAATTGTACAATTATTAGTCAAAGGCTAATTAACCACTTAGCTACTTAATGATTTTTTGCTCAGCTCAAAAGTAAACTTCAGAACACTTTGTGTTGGCTGAACTCTTGAAAGGGAGTCACCATAACACATCACCAATGTGTGTCTTTGTGTGACTGTGCACACATGTGCATGAGAGGAAGATGTAGGTATTTAGTATCAGCAATTGAATGGGAACAGAATTGGTTCAATTTTTGACCCAGGAAATACTGTAGGATACACTGTTCACATCTTATGAGATCTAGGGAACATAATATAGTAGAGGCTCTGGGTTATCCGAGGCGCCGTCGGGGGCGCCCCTCTCTCTCCCTCTCCTTCTCTCAAGTTCGAGAGAAGGAGAGGGAGGAGGAAGCGCCCGGTGATTGCTGCTGCCTAGCAGCGATGGTGAGGCGCTTCCCAAGGGACGAGATGTCGGCCCAGGCAAGCCCCTCGCAATCGCTCCTGCCTAGACAGGAGCAATGGTGAGAGGCTTCCCAAGGGCCGAGGTCTCACGGAGGGACGTCCCTCGTCATGACCTCGCCCTTCAGTTATCTGAGATGGGGCCTGCCCCTTTATCTCGGATAACAGGGGCTCTACTGTATTATGAAATGTGATTTTCTGCATCTTTCAAAATTCAAGGTCAAGCTAAACCCTTTAAGGGCTGGTGAAGACAGTCCAGCTTCATTTGGGCAGAACATTTGTAGTGTTCATTTGTAGTGAACATTTGTAGTGATCCTCTACAGCAGGGGTCCCCAAACTAAGGCCCGGGGGCCGGGTGTGGCCCTCCGAGGTCATTTACCTGGCCCCCGCCCTCAGTTTTATAATATAATATATTGTATATACATATAATATTGATAATAATATTATAATGTAATACAATATTACACTAATAATAATACCATATAATAATATTAATTATATATTCTATATTACATATAATATTACTAATAATATTACAGTATAGTTCAATATTATAAAGAGTGATGGAATCCTGGCGACCGACAAAACAACAAAACTACAGGCCCCCCAACCTCGAAATTTGACAATTCAACCCATCATCCACGCCTCTAGGTTGATACAACAAAAAGAAAAGAAAAATAAAGTCCTAATTACAGAGAGAGGAATAATTGTTTTTATCCAATTGCTGCCAGTTAGAAGGCTAAGCTCTGCCCACTTGGTCTCCTAGCAACCCACTCAGCCCAGGGAACAGGCAAAGTTAGGCCTCACTTAGGCCTCTTCCACACTGCCTATAAAATACAGACACCACCAGACAACGCCACAGCAACGCGTGGCCGGGCACAGCTAGTAGTAATATATAATGCTAATATTGTGCTATGCTAATAATATAATATATTGTATGTACATATAATTTGTAAGCCACTCTGAGTCCCCTCTGGGGTGAGAAGGGTGTGATACAAATGTAGTAAATAAATGCAGTAAATAAATAAATAATAAATAAATACATTTTAGACTTAGGCTCACCCAAAGTCTGAAATGACTTGAAGGCACATAACAACAACAACAACAACAACAACAACCCTAATTAACTTGACTATCTCATTGGCCAGAAGTAGGAGCACACTTCCCATTGAAATCCTGATAAATATATGTTGGTTAAAATTGTTTTTATTTTTAAATATTGTATTGTTCTTTCATTGTTGTTCTTCTTGTTGTTATTGTTTTTGCACTACAAATAAGACATGTGCAGTGTGCATCGGAATTTGGTTTTTTTTTTTTTTTCAAATGATAATCCGGCCCCTTAACAGTCTGAAGGATTGTGGACCGGCCCTCAGTTTAAAAAGTTTGGGGACCCCTGCTCTACAGTGTCTACTGCATATATTCTTTTTGAGTTTTTTTTCATGTTAGCCAAGTTGATGTCCTTGGCATGTTCTTTGTCTTTCTCGAGGCACAACAGGTTTGCTTTTATTAATGACATGGATTAATAAGTTTTGGCAGTGGAAATATGTCAAAATATTGAATGAGAAGCCATATTCCAGATCTGGGCCATGAGATCTTCTACTTGGAGAGGACACAGTGCCTTCAGGAGTAGATGAAAAAGCACTCCTTTTCTCTCACTTCTTTTCTCTCATAATTAATTGAGAGAAAAGGGACACGCTATCATCATTAAATTAGTTTTGTTAGATTGTTATTATTATAAGATTGGTATTTATGCTATTCTTCATAAACATTTTAAACTCTGAAGTCAGGTCAGTCTCCTCCTACCCTGATGCAAGATAAAATAAGCAGGTAAAACATTGGGAGTAGCCAAATAATCCCAAATTAGGGCATTTATTAAGATGGCCACATGATCACACCCAGAAATTGAAATTATTGTTCACAGAAGTCACAGAGAAGTCATATAGTCAATGGATGTATTAGTCACCTCCAAGATACCAAGAAAATATTTCCATAAAATTATGTTAATATATTATGATGATGCAGCTCATAAGGAAAAAGATCTTTTATTTAAGGAGTTTAAATTAGTTTTGAAAATTCCTTGGTAATTGTTCAGAAGCCATGGCTGTCCCCAAATAAAATCAGTGTGGATCCATGAAACTGAATTTTTAAAAAGCTATACAAGAAAAACTGTTTCAACACCTCATGCTTAAATTGTTCCCATCTACCACAAATACTGCCCTCAGACCTGGTTCTTCCAACAAGTCCAAATCGTAAGCAGATGCATCAGTGACTAGAATGTAAAACCAGGCATTGCAGCACTGTAATGCACTGACTCATGCACTCAGAACATTAAAAATAAATAAGAACCTTGTTAAATAAATTCTTTCCCAGCGATGACCTCATAGGTCCCATAATCTAATCACAATTTGCTGATTGAAGACATTTCATGTATTTAAGATTTCTTAAGAGGTAGAAAGAATTGTTGTCCGATATTGTTATCCAACTATGAATTTAAAAAAGCTTTTCACTTCAAGGATCAATGCAATTTTTTGTCATTCATGTAGTTTTGTTTACTGAACAAGGAAGCTTATGTTTCTGTAGATTCCGACAAGAATTTTGGAACACTGCATCAGTACTGCCTTCATTTAATTTTGCCTACAGTGTTATAGATCTACCCCCTTAATTTGGAATATTTGGCATTCTGAATGTAATGTGAAATACAACTGAATATAAACTAAGGTTCTAAATTGGAGATTTAAATTAGGGACTTCCTAGATTAGGATTTTCTGACTTGAAACAGTTTTCAGTTCTGAAAGCTAAAGGAATGTTTTATAAAACATTTGTAGAAGAATGCTTAATTGACTTCTCAAAATAAGTGCAGAGCAAAACTTAAAAATTTTTGAGGGGTTTGTATAACAACTCCTATACTGGAGGAATTTTGTTATTGTCAATTACCTTCAACCTGACTTTGGCTTACAGTGACCCTATGAATGGTTCAAATGAGGCAGTGCGGGGATGAATGGACTCCATGGTGTCCACATGACACAAGTTGGGGCATTTGCCTTAACATCTGCCAAGACAACATGCCCTGTCCTGTGTTTAAAAAAGTTGCAGGGTGCTTCAGTGCTTTGGCAGTGAAACAGTTGGACAGGTTGATATTCAGAACTGGCCCTAGCTGTTCACAGTCATCCGACTTTCCCTGGGTTCAGGTGGCCCACATCAGCTCTATCAGATCATCCCCTTCTTGACCAATGCTTAGCAGCAACCACCAGATATGAAACTGTGTCTACTGATGCTGGTCTTAGTGCCAAACTGATCTGAGAAAAGGAGCAATTCCTCCTCCCCACCCACATCCTGTGTTGCTCTGGTGTTCCAGCCAGCATGAGTAGATGCAATGAGAAATGACTACCAGCAGTGTCATGACTGATGATCACTACTAAGCCAAGGACAAGAGGGGATGGTAAGGGTGGTCATCTGGAGATGCCAAACTGGGTTCAGTCCCATGCAGACTCCATCCAGCTGCTAGGCTGGCTGAGTGTCATGCAGTATTTACATCTGCCAGCTACTGGACTAACTTGGTGCCAATCCAGAGTATCCAACTCTGAATCAGCTCTGAGGTATGTAGTTTGTATAAAATGTGCCCCACACCATGCTATCTTCAATAGTCCCACGAAGGACTTTTATTCCAAAAGGCAACCTTTGAAAGATCTGATTTGGAGGTACCCACATGGGCTGATGGCACAAAGATCAACCCTACAAATTGAAGTTATGTCTACCACCAACTTGTAGCCTGCTCTAATGTCTGAGTTTCAAAACTCCTTGGTTGTCACCACAGAAGCAGTTCAACCTATTTGCCCTGTTCTTAATATCTAGCATAAAAATGCATGAGAAAAAAATTATTGCGTTGTCAGATGTACATATTTAGTTTCTCAGATTTGAAACAATGGAAGTTTACTGAGATTCAGGATAAAGATGTTTCGAATAAAACTAAAAAATGAAGGAACCCCTCTTCACTAAGCAATTGCACTCACCCCCATTAAATTTTGTGAAACAAACCCTAGGACAGTCAATACTAAACCATGTAACAAAAACAATCTTACAACCTAATTTAAAAATATTTGCAAACTGTAAAGATTATTCCTTGTTCCAATAGATCAAAATTTCCCACAAGGATGTTTTAAAACTCTACGGATTCAAAGGGATAGTGGATTCCAGGTGGATTCTTCATCAGATACGGCAATATGAACTGAAATTCAGCTTTTTGGCACTTGGGTCATGGAGAGGTGAGCCTTTCAACAGTCTAGGAAGGTAAAAGGTAAAAACTGTGGAAGATGTCCAATCTACTCTTAATAAACACAAAATATCAGTAGTAAGTTCTGGCTTGTAAGTGGCACTGATACATCCAATTTGACAGATACCTTGCTATGCAATGTGGAAACCAGACCATAGTGGTGAGTTAATTTCTCTACAATCACATCAATTAAAGCATAGGTAACATTCAAACACAGCTAGTAGAGGTGTGCATTCATATAGAATAGCTGTTGATTTTGTGTAGTTTCATTTGTGTCATATCATTTTCATATTCGTGTCCCGCTAACGAAAATGGGTCGCCTATATGACACAAATTTTCATCTAGCGTATGAAGAAAAAAATGAGTATTTTCAGACCATTGGCTGCAATGGGAGGGCTTCGGAGGCTCACCCCCCCCCTCAGTTTTTGGGCTAGAGGGGTGAAAATCGCCACACATGGAGGACATTTCGACCCCTTTTAGCTCACCATTTTTTAAAATGTTTGGGTCTTCCTCTGTTGTTGTACTGTTGTTGTTGTTGTTGTTGTTATTATTATTATTATTATTATTATTATTATTATTATTATTATTATTATTATTATCAAGACCCATTAATCCACATCGGATGTAATTGGGAGGCACTGCTCTCTCAGACTCAGCTTAGGGTGCCAGAATAACTACTGTTCTTAATAATAACATAAATATTATTATCAAGACCCATTGATCCCCATTGGATGTAACTGGGAGGCACTGCTCTCCCAGACTCAGCTTAGGGTACCAGAATAACTGCTGTTCTTAATATTAATATACATATCATTATCAAGACCCATTGATACACATCATCTGTAATGGGAAAGCAGCCCTCTATCAGTACCTGTTTATTGCTACGGGGCCAAAACGAAAGGAAAATAAAAGCAAGCGGCTTTTATTTTGATGTTGCCTCTCGTTTCCTACAAAAATGTCATAATTCGTTTTCTGTAGCTGAACGGTTGAAAAGAAACAATAGCATGAAGGAAATGAAGGAAAAATTTTTGTGCACATCTTTAACAGTTAGCAGCTCCTTAACATTTTCCTAATTTTCAAATTGTTTGCTGTCCTTTTTTCTTTTCAGACTATTTCTGACCTGCTAGGAGAAACAGATATTTTAGCAAATACTTTCCCAGAAAATCTCAAGACAGGCTAATAAAGTAGTGCACTTTTTCAATGAGATTGCCTATAAAGAGGAAATCTTACCTTTTGCTTTGTACTGCTTGTTGCTACCTAATGATTTAAACTTTTTAAAGAACATGCAAATTTGAAAGGAAAACAACTGAAATTGGGGGGGGGGGGTAAGAGCACAGGGCGGCAAGCCTCTTTATATTAAATTAGCAAAATTCAACACATATAGTATTTTCAATGCATATTTCCTGTGTTTTGAAACTGCAGTCTGACCTTCTTGAATGCTGGCTAGAAACAGAACATGCTATACAGAATTTTTTAATGCCACCTGTGTTGGTAGTATGGTTACATTAATTTGGTATCCCTGTACTCCTTGGCTATTTCTCTTTCTATTCTTTTGAGTCTTCCCCCATTCATACATCATATTTTTGTCAATTTATGGTCATATTTTGGAACAGCATGAAGGAGAATTGAATAAAGCATCAAGAAAAGGACATATGACACACCACTGAAATTACGAATTTCCCTTACCTGTATCTTTGCTGTGGATACTGTTTTACAGCTGACTTCCAAAGATGTCCAATGTAATACAAAGGAAAGAATAAAAAGTTCCAGTTTGTTGCAAACCAGGTCAAAGTGAAGGGTGCATCAAATTTTCTAAAGGTCAGTTTTGCTAGCTGGGTTGAAATTGACCATGATGAACAGACACCAAGCACCACCACTACACCCCAGAAAAATTTCTTAAGTTGGGCGATAGAGCATTTCCAGCAGCATCGGCTCCCTCTTCCACCAGCTTCCACCCCAGCCTGTGCCTGGGCTTCTGCTGGGGCTGGGGAATCATGAGAACGTTCATCTGGAAAAAATGAAAGGAAAAAATGACATGGATTTTAGAACTAACCATGACTGCTCTGTACCATTTTACTTTCTAAGCAATCATATTGGAGCTACATTATGGATGGTACTGTACACAGTAAAGAATATAGTTTATGAAGCTTCCTAAATCAGAACCAGTGATGTGGCTTTTCAAAAAAAAAAATCATCACTTTATGTAGAAACTACTTTATAAGAATATTTGTAATAAAATTAATATATTGGCTTACATTAACAAAAAGGGGGAGAGCTGTACTGATATCACTTTTGCTAACCTTTTTTTTCTTTTGCTGACATACTTCTATCTTCATTTACTCACTCACTCTCTACAACACTTATCATTTCCATTTTAAGTTGACAAAGGACAATTCTATACAGACACTTAAGTTAGGAAATGAATTAAGCCAAACCGATTCTGCTGTGGAGCACCTACACAAACACCCCAGAAATCAGTTTGAGGATGGGATTGTGGTCACAGTATCACTGATGGTGGATCATAACTGGACTGAGGAATTTTTTTTTAGTCTTCTGAGATGCATTGATGTGCATTGTTATGTCCATTTGGGATCGGTACTAGGCTGTAGCAGGACAAAGGAAATGGGAACAAAGGGGTGGAAAGCAAGAGTCACCAAGGAATTGATGTAGTTTCATGTTCCAAGTAGTACTTGTTTACTTTCTGCTGTGTTTTGGCCTTTTTAAAACTGCATAAGTACTAGTTATGTTCTGAAAAACATTGCACATTTTTTCTTCTTAGATTCTGGCATATTCTAGACTTTCTGGCAAGTTTTTTAAACTGTTTCTGATTTAATGCACGCCGCAGGACACATTGGAGGTGTATGATTTGTGGACACTCCACCCACTAGAGGATGTCGATGTAGAATTGCCCATGAACTGATTCCGTACATTTCATTCCATTGAACAATGTAATTGAGTCTGTTCATAGATATATGAACTATGTAACACAATTTTTGTTAAACTACAAAAACTGTTTTTGTGGGATATCCTGCAGCACATTTTGCTATAGTTTTTCAATGAAAATCTCACTGAGTCTCAACCAATTCAATATAGTTTGTGGCAGCCACAAAAACAAAGTCCATTATGAAAAAGTAACTTTGTCAAGGTCTGCATTTATATAAGAAAATGCTATTTTTGCTTTTGAATTGGTTTTTGGAGTGATCCAGAACTTCCCCACCATCATGGCCATTCTACATCAGTGTGAGCTGTAGTAAAAAAAAGTACATTTTCCAAGCTCTGGGCCCAACTCAGAATGTATACATCTGACTACAAGGATAAAAAGAAAACCCTGTCAAAAGTTGTCTCTGACATGCACACACATTAAAAGGAAAACACTGGCTTGCTGCAAATAAGATCTGAAGCAGTTTAAAAACACACACATTTTTGATAAGTTCTGAAATGTTTCAATAGCAGAATAGTTCATTTTGATCCCTGTAATCCTATTTTTCCCAGTACATCCAGAATAAGCAATTCTGAATATTTAGTACTATAACAGACAGGAAAAAAACTGAAATAAAGAGGAATCCACACTAGTGTAATATGAGTAAGAATATTATTGTCAAACCAACTGATATTTAGCTGTTTGGTAAATTATGTATGCTGTATTCAAATAGTCACAACATTGGAATACAAAATATAGATTACAAATAAATACAGATTATGACATGCAAATAATATCATTATTATACATGCATAGGCTTTGTAGGAAATATAATTCCAGAATGCTTGTGCAAACAATACTAGAAATAGACTTTACTGTTCCTCACCTATAATTTAGAATTTATGCCCTTATGTACAGCTGAGTATTTTTTTAATCCATCAAAAGAACTCAGCCTACATGAGATAGACACTTTAGGGACATAATGAAGTACTGTTCCACAGTTCTGAAAATCAGCTATATGCCAGTCAAAGAAATGTGGAAGCATTTTGCACACATGCATTTCTGACATACCACTTTTCCACATACACCCTTAAGCCAAGTGTTAAATACAGTGACAAAGGTGTTTACACTGCAGAAATACTGTGACACACAATATGCCAAGTATCACTTTACTGTGAAAATGATCTCACACATCAAGGGTTGAATTCCAAGGATGCTCTTCCGATCTCTCACTGGAAGGAATAGGCACATGCCAACCAAATAATGCTTCTTCCTTTGGGAGATGGTATACAACTTCATAGTTTGTTAAAATTTTCAAATATATTAACTACCCTTAAAATGCACTTCTTTTTTCTACAATGTAAACAGCAAGTATAATCTGTTCTTACTAATCCACTTCCAATATTAAAAGTATAAATGTCGCCTCCCATTTGCAGGCTTCAATTTTGAGGACCTGATTATTCACAGAGTCGATTAACATGTTCTCTGTAGGAATTGTTTGGTTTTCCAATATACTGCAGTCATGCTGAAGAATCTAGATTTCCACAGAGGTGTTTTTCAAGTTAAAATAAACTGTGTGTGTGTGTGTGTGTGTGTATGGAAGGAGATTTGTTTTTGTTTTGTTTTTTGAAGTTTTTCCACTTTCACAGAAGTCCTGTGCCATTAACTCCAAGAAATGTGGAGGTCTGACTGTATTGCCTATCATCTCCTCACAATCTTTTGTCTAGATCAAACCTTGCAAAAGTCACCTTTTGCAAACTCTGATCAGTGAAGCCAATGAGAGATACAGCAACAGTGGCAACAGAGACCCTCATAAATCTAAGCAGCTAACTTCCTTGCAAGAGTAATTCAGGGCCACTGTCATTCCTAAGCCAACTAATAAGCCTACCAGAGTATTATTAATAATAAGGTAAGGTAAAGTACGGTAAGGTAGCAAAATCAAAGGAGTAGAGGGAGAGATTTTAAAAAAACAAGGAAAGGATTCAACATAGTGTGTATATCTGTGTTTAATTTTAATAAGATTTTAATGACTTAATAAGTTTGTAATTATGTGTATTGTGTTATGGCTTGTTCATTTAAGTTGTTTTATAATTTAATGAGTTATTTTTGATTTATTTATTATTATCAGCACTGGATAATAATATTGCAGTATGTTCCTATGTCACTTCTGATACGATAAAAAAACCCGGCACTGAATGTTTGCCACTGTGTATTTTGTTGTAAGCCACCCTGAGTTCCTTTGGGGAGATAGGGCAGGCTATAAATAAAGTTTCATTCATTCTTGATGACGTCCGGTGACCCCTTGGATTTTACAGCGTTTTCTTAGGCCCCTTATCCACTGCCCTGTATCCCAGGATCTGATTTCAGTTTATCTGCTTATCCTATTTTATGTGGTAGTGTAGACTCATATAATCCAGTTCAAAGCAGATAATCTGGGACCAGATCCTGGGGTCCTGCAGAAGGGCATTAGACAAGTAAAAGAGGTGATTTTGCCACCTCCTTTCCTCTGAAATAAAGCCCACAGCACCTAGTATTCATTGGTGGTCTCCCATCCAAGTATTAGTAAAAGCTGACTGTATAAGATTTCATTATTAGATGGAGTTGGATGCCTTTAAGGTGATTAGGCAATCATTGAACAATACCTGTTGTGCAAATAGAGACTTCACTAGTACTACCTGTGTTGCCTGAGCGCTAGCCAGTGCCACATACAATGAGATTAGAAGGGAACTAGCCTGCAGCTATGTCACCCTGGAAGTCTTATCTAACGCTATCTGAGCTGCACCTCCTACTATGATTCACTGCATTCAATTTCTCTCTGACTTGGCATCATTCTTGATAAACTATTCCAGGCCAGTTCTCGCTCTTATCCACATAAGCTTCTACTATACTAAATGCATGGATATTTATGAGAGCACAGAAGACCACCCATGCTGTGAAACAGCCAAACTCTTCACTAGTTGACAGAAGAAAATGTACTCATGAGCAAGCTCTCCACAGTCTGAGGGATAATTCACTCATGATGCAGCACTTCCTCCACAACCTGAGGGATCATTCACTCATGATGCAGCAAAGACAGACACACTGTATTTTCTCTCTTGCGCCTTTCCATGTTTCATATTCACAATATTCCTAATAGTGGGGTTTTATACTTACTGAATATTAGATTTTATTTCTATCAAACATTATAACAAAGATCCCATAGCAAGAATAAGGTGCCATTCAAATATAGCAACAATTATTAGAGCTGGTAGCTCTGTGTGAGCCAAGAGCTGTGCACAGTAGGGAAAATAACAGCTTCTGTGCTATATATTCTGTTTTATCAAGGCACAGAAAAGCTGGCAAAACTATACCATCCACATCTTTTTCTGGAAGTACAGCAGAGTCTCACTTATCCGACATAAACGGACCAGGAGAATGTTGGATAAGCGAATATGTTGGATAATAATGAGGGATTAAGGAAAAGCCTATTAAACATCAAATTAGGTTATGATTTTACAAATTAAGCACCAAATCATTATGTTATACAACAAATTTGACAGAAAAAGTAGTTCAATATGCAGTAATGCTATGTAGTAAATACTGTATTTACAAATTTAGCACCAAAATATCACGATTTATTGAAAACATTGACTACAAAAATGTGTTGGATAATCCAGAACGTTGGATAAGCGAGTGTTGGATAAGTGAGACTCTACTGTATGTTGCTTAAATAGTGGAACTAAGACAGGCATTACTTGCCAAAGTAAACATACACAAATTGGGGATCGAGTATCAATGCATCCTATGCCAACCATAGAACATCAACATTAATGATGTAATCCAATGAGGCAGAAATGGCTGCCCAGGAATCAAAGAAAAATCCTTTTTGACCTTAGTCCCACTACACTGCCTATTTACTTTCCAACTATTTTATCTCTGTGTCAACACAGTGGGCCCTTGGGATCTGCTGTGGTTTAGTTCCAGTATCTCCTATGAACAACACAATCTGTGGATCCTCAAGTCCTGCTATATATAATAGAAGAGTAAGATGGTATACCTTACATACATTGAGTCGCTACCTTACAGGTTCCCCTCTTGGCCCTGTGTTATAGCTGTTGCCAGTTGTGATCCCCCTATTTATCTCCTTGTAGGAGGTCTGGCTGATGTCACCTAGAATGCAGTGTCACTAAGGAGGAAAGAGAAAGCCCCCTCTACCCCCTCCCATCCCATTCAGCAACCAGGAATTTTGGCTGACAACAGCCAATGCCACAAGAAAGTAGATAGGGTGGTGATAACAGGAGACTGTAATCCCACATCCCCAGGCCTCCTGGGCTGCTGCTTCCCGTTAGGAATGAGCCTAGCTATCTGAACTGACCAAAAGGTCCCTGGTTCAAACGCCGGGAGCGGCGTGAGTGGCTGCTGTTAGCTCCAGCTCCTGCCAACCTAACAGTTCAAAAACATGCAAATGTGAGTAGATTAATAGGTACCGCTCTGGCGGGAAAGTAAGGGCGCTCCATGCAGTCATGCCGGCCACATGACCTTAGAGGTGTCTACGGACAACGCCGGCTCTTCGGCTTAGAAATGGAGATGAGCACCAGGCCCCAGAGTCAGACATGACTGGACTTAACGTCAGGGGGAAACCTTTACCTTTACCTTTAGTATTGTATAGTATTTATACGTTGTCCATGTGTTGTGAAAGCTTGGGTTGTGTCCAGCTGCATAGTAGAAAGGGTTGGGCTGGATGGCCCCTAGGAGTCTCTCCAAACTCTTGGATTCTATGCTTCTATTATTATTATTATTATTATTATTATTATTATTATTATTATTATCATCATCATCTTCTTCATCATCATTATTATGTAGAGGCTGGATGGCCATCTGTCAGGAGCGCTTGGATTGTGTCCTCCTGCATGGTAGAAGGAAGTTGATCTGGATGACCCTTAGGGGTAACTCCAAACCTTAGGATTGTATGATGATGTTATTATTATTATTATTATTAGTAGTAGTAGTAGTAGTATTGAGAGGCTGGGTGGCCATCTGTTGGGAGTGCTTGGATTGTGTCCTCCATGGCAGAGTTGAGTTGGAGTGGATAGCCTTTAGGTGTGTCTCCTAACTGTCTGATGCTATGATTCGATGTGTGTTATTATTGTGCAGATATTGGATGGCCATCTGTCAGGAGTGGTTGGATTGTGTCCTCCTGCATGATATAAGGAAGTTGAACTGGATGATCCTTAGGGGTATCTGCTAACCTTAGGATTGTACAATATTCTTATTCTTATTCTTATTATTATTGAGAGGCTGGGTGGCCATCTGTTGGGCGTGCTTGGATTGTGTCCTCCATGACAGAATTGGGTTGTTCTGGGTTAATATAGCAGATAATATAAGATTATAAATGGGTAATATAGCTGTGTGGAAGGGCCTTGAGTCTACACTGCCATTTAATCCAGTTAAAATCAGATAATCTATGGAAAATGCCTAAGTGAGGCCTAACTGTGCCTGTCCCGTGAGCTGAGTAGGTTGCTAGGAAACCAAGTGGGCGGAGCTTAGCACTCTAACTGGCAGCAATTGGATAAAAACAATTATTACTCTCTCTCTAATTAGGACTTTATTTTTCTTTTCTTTTTGTTGTATCAACCTAGTGCCGTGGATGATGGGTTGTGTTGTCAAATTTTGAGGTTGGGGGGCCTGTACTTTTGTTGTTTTGTCCACTGCCCTGATGCCATTACTCTTTTATATATATAGACTGTACAGTAGTTGTCATCACAAACCAATATAATCAAACCAGACAAACTGTGACTCCTGTCAAGAATTTCTTGTTACTACCATTATTTCCATGTACAACTGGTATGTACATTTACCAATCCTGCATGCTCTGGTGTTTTGTTTGGCGGGCGCCGGGCATGCTTCTAAACAAAAACTTTGCTAGGTCTTACTTTCGGGGGAGGCCTTATATTTAGCAATTCAGCAAAACCACTGCTAGGTCTTATTTTTTGGGGATGTCTTATTTTAGGGGAAACAGGGTATAAAAAGCTACAAACACTCAGGTAGGAATCTCACAATGATGAATAAAGGTTTGCCTGAATTATACTGGGAAATGAAATTGCCAATTTATTTATTATTTATTTACAGCATTTATATTCCGCCCTTCTCACCCCGAAGGGGACTCAGGGCGGATCACATTGCACACATAAAGGCAAACATTCAATGCCATAACATAGAACAGAGACAGAGACAAGACACAGGCACGGGCTGGCCTCGAACTCATGACCTCTTGGTCAGAGTGATTTGTTGCAGCTGGCTTGCTTTCCAGCCTGCGCCACAGCCTGGCCTATCTTCAGATAAGTTTAGGATAGAGTTATACAAAATGAATGCTGTATTTCAATTAAGAAAAGCATCTATAAGGGGGAAGCAATAAAGCTTTGAAGGTGATACAGGAATTCTCAAAAAGGAGATAAACCATATATTGCATGTAATCCAATTTTATCTGCATGCACATGGATGTATGGCAGTGCCCACTGCTTAATGGGACAAAAACAGTTATTTTTTTCTTGCATAGTGCAACATGCCAGCAATGTCAAAAAAGGGCACATAACCGCCAGATTCTAGTATCAGGACAGGCAACTCTGGCAGGCCTGGGAGCCAGTTTTTCACCTCTAGGGAGGGCCGTAACCAGGATTTTGATTCGGGGGGGGGGGGGGGGGGGCTGAATCTGAGTGAGAGAGGATCTACCCTAGCAAACCTTTTGTATCGTTATCCCAATACCCCCATGCATATGGGATATATTGAGCATGGTTATCAGATCATGATATGAATAAACATAACAATTTAAATAATAAATGTAAGGCCTTCTTGCAGACCACCCTGAAAATTTGGGGGGGGGGGGGACTAAAGCCCCTCAACCCCCCCCCCTCCCCAGATACATGCCTGTCTATAGACACCTGCTATGGGGTGCACCTAGCTTGGAAGGAGTGCACAGTGACAAACAAGGGAGAAAAATATTATCGTCTCTATCTGGGTTTAGTACCATGTCTGCTGTCTACTCTCAAGGCAATACATCTGCTGCAGAGAGCTAGAGGCTGAACTGTATTAGTCAGAGACACCACTTTAATGGTATTACAGGCTCCATCAACTGATTCAGCACTTCATCAGAAAAACCAGGTAACTGTTAAACCTGTTTGACCTTACAAAAAAATTAGTCCTCAGGAGGCTGGCCACCTCCCTTTGCTGAACTTTCTCACTGGAAGCTAGATGAATGCTGTTCTAAGAATATTGTACTTTTGATTATTCTTCATTAGCTTCTGGAAATCTCTCTAATGTGTTTTATAGATGTATTTTTTCTGCATTTTATTGAGTTGATTATCAGTACACATATATAAGAGCCCCCGATGGCACAGCGGGTTAAACCCTTGTGTCAGCAGGGTCATCAGCAGGACTGATGACACAAGGTTGTTGGTTAGAATCCAACCCGGGGCGAGCGGGGTGAGCTCCCTCTATCAGCTCCACCTTCATCCGGGGACATGAGCAAGCCTCCCACAAGGATGGTAAAAACATCAAAAAACATCAGGGCATCCCCTGGGCAATGTCCTTGCAGATAGCCAATTATCTCACACCAGAAGCGACTTACAGTCTCTCAAGTCTCTCCTGACATGAAAAAAGTACACATATCATCAGATACATTTTCCAAGTGCACAGATTTCCCACTGAAGATCATATCTGGATTGTTTCTATTTCCAAGTGGTACAGAATGATGGAATTAGCAATCAATAGATAAAATAAAAACCATTAAACATGCAACTTGCACACCTTGGGAATCCTCACACATCCCAACTCTCTGTTCTAAAACGTTCCTCTCCAAAAACAATGTCTTTTATGTTTGTTTTTAAAGGTGTAATGAGATTAATACATTGTTACCTCAGAGAAACCTGTGCTTAGATATTGTCACAAGACACTGTGCTGATTTGGAGCGTACTCTTTTCATTGCCTCCAGACTCGACATTCTGTTTACAAAATCAGCAGTCTCAGTTTACGTTGTCAAAAGAGCTGCCAATTTTTTCTTGAAAAAGAAAACAAACCAAACCTGAAAATGTGAAACTTTCAGGATAGCCAGTAGTATATTGAACATAAAGACGGAGGGTGAAACAAAGCTCATTTTGCCAGCAGCCTTCCCAGTATGGAAAATTTGCTTTTTAAAATAAGAGGCTATTCTTCATAATTCTTGATATATTTCTAACTTCTTTATTTTGCTTTCTTCAAGTAGTCCTCAAATAATAAAGAATAAAACCGGAAGTCAACTTTACCCTCCCTTCCCTATTGTTTTACCCAATTGCTGTACCCCTTCCCTACCTGCCCCCCCCATCTCTTTCCTAAACCCACTTTACCCCACAGTACCCTACCCAAATCCTTTCTCCTTCCCTTCTACCCTACCCACTTTTCCCCCAGTTTACTGGTTGTTTGTTTGTAAAGAAAATCTTCAATAAAAACAATTAAAAAAATAAGAGGCTAATACTGATTAAACAGATTCTTAATTATTACAGATCCACTGGTAACAATGCATATCTATTATTCCTCTTTAATCTTGGTATTAAACAAATTTCTAAAGTAAATAGCTGTAATCAGGCATTTCTATAACAACAAATATCTATTCAAAATCCAACTTTCAAATCTAAAAGTAAAACCAAAAACCTCAGCAAATAAGGGGGAGTTTACCCTGGGGTACATCCAAATGTGCCATGGGCTACAGGAGAACTCTCTGGAGCAGATTTTGGCATATTTGTGCACAGTGGCTGGAAGGGAATTGTTCCTTATTCACAAGCAGAAGTTTCTCCTTAGCAGAGGGGCACCCATTGCCTTTTACCTTCAGCCTCTGCCTCAGCAAAGACATACCTAAGAGCAAGCTCCACACTTCCATGCTTTCCTTTTTCCTTGTTCTTTCTCCATCAGCAGCCTTTCTAAAGGCAGTCCACATTGGGAAGAAGCAGCCAATCTCACAAACTAGGTAGGTTCTGAGTTAATGCTGACCTAGTTCCTATGACTAGGTGGGAAGCATTTTTTTTGATTAGGGAAATTTCATTAATAGCAGTTCACATCTACCAAACAAACAACCCAGATTCACTATGAAGGTAAATGGAACAAAACTGTACACCTTCTGAAGATCTTTTACATTTGACAAAGACTCCTTTAACCCTTAACAAGTGATCACACAAACAAAAGAAGTGCTTAATTTGAATTATCATGGGCTATAGCAGTGGTTCTCAACCTGTGGGTCTCTAGATGTTTTGGCCTTCAATTCCCAAAAATCTTAACAGCTGCCAAGCTGGCTGGGATTTCTGGGAGTTGTAGGCCAAAACACCTGGGGACCCACAGGTTGAGAACCACTGGGCTACAGTGATACAGAGTAAGGACTACAAAAAAATGGCTGCTCAGTGAATTTCTATAATTAAAATTAGGATTTCTTTATATATGAAATATTGGCCACTGATTGCAATTCCTGAATCATGAACTAAAAAGTATCTTAAAATCACATTTATTTTTGTTGAGTATTTTGAAAGTTTTATTTTCTACAAGCTTCCTCAATAAGAATCAAGGAAAGTGAGATTTAAAAATATTTCTAACAAAACAACAATAAAGTATTTTATAAAAATAAATTATTATTAAATACCAAAGTCAGAATAATCCAAGAGATAGCATTTCTGATCTCTATGTATGAGTGTGAAAGCTGTACTGTGAACCAAGCAATGAGAAACATCAACTCATTTATTACTTTCACACATCAACACCAACTAAACAATGAAAATCTTCGAAAACCTGAATATCCTCAACCAGACCTTGGAATATTTAGCACAATGGACATGATTACCATCTTTTTGGATCCTACTACATTCTATCCTACTCTTACAAGTATGCTTAGTAATGTAAGGCTTTAATATCACTCTAGTCCAGACTGCATCTGAAGAAATTTTATGCTGTCCCATTCCCTTTCCCCACATCCTTTCTTCTTTGCTTTGAAATGTGGTGCTAGTTATATGGTATATCACAGACAGATAAATGAATGGCTCATAGAGCAAATTAACTCCGAACTCTCACTAGATGCCAAGATGACTAAACTGAGGATGTCACACTTTGGATATATCATGAGAGTGATATAGCTCTAATAATGCAAAGTGGAAGAGTAGTAAAAGAAGAAGACTGCATTATGGATGGATGGATGCAATTAAGAAAACCACAGGCCTGCATTTGCAAGACTTGAGGAGAATAATAGATGACTGGGGAACCTGGACTCCTCTCACCATAAATCCAACTGGACTTGATGGTAAACAAGAGCCATGATCATGTAAAGAAATCCCTGGCAAGGAAAAATACAATCTATATGCCTTTGGAATGGAAACATCAGCTTGACAATAATCTAACAGTGGTAGGCGATGTGTGACTCAGCCAGTGACGTCAACCTCTACCACTGTTGGCTTCCAGATAATTTACAGCATTCCACAATTTTGGGAACTAAAGATTCCCCACCTCTATTTTACAAGTTTTTCTATTTTATTTAGTTATTTTCTATTTTCTATTTTATCCACCTATCAGAAAACATATTGCATACTTTTTGTCAGTGACTTAGACATATGTATACTGCCTACACCATAAAGGTGGCAGCCATGGCACTTTGTAGATGGAAACTCCCATCAGTACTAGCCAGCACAGCCAAGTGTAAAAATGTCTGAAACTACAGTGCAACAATATCTGAAGGGTCACATGATACCCACTCTAGTACTCACATTCAGTGGTGTTTATTATTGCAATGTAAAGCAATGCATTACCAATTTTATAATAAGAAATGATAGGCAAAATTATCTAGAGAGACAATCTGCCTTTCATAAGTAATTTTCCTTGCAATGTGTAACTACCTCAGAAGAGTACTGGTGTATTTTAACACAGTTGCTCCCAACCTTGTTGACTCCAAGTATGTTGGATTGTCCCTACAATTCTAAAATCTGTGATAATTTTCCACTAAGGTAGAAAGGTTTGAAAACTAATACTTGACAAGAGTGTCAAAGCTGGAAGTACCCACTTAAGACAGAATAGCATTAAAATACTGTACCCTTGTCAAGGCGTACTAATTACTCTATGTATAGCAAATACAAATTTGGCAAGTAAGTACAAGGAAAAATAAAACAGAGCATGTGATTGTCAGACAACTGCTCAATTAAACCAAGGCTCTGCAAGTGGTACAAAAAGTACATCAAGTGTGCACAAATGTTATGTTTCCTATCCTGCTAGAATGATATACTGTGTCTGTATATATATGTCATGTAGGTTTTACCTCTGTGATTACACTTTGTAACAATTTTTGTTCCTGAGTTATAAATGGCATTTCCAAATTGGTTCTATCATGAAAATATGGGAAAAGTTAATTGAAGTGAAAAAAACTTTGTTTTTGTGGGACATCCTGCAGCATATTTTGCTATAGTTTTTCAATGAATATCTCATCAAGTCTCAACCAATAGTTTGTGGAAGCCACAAAAACAAAGTTTCTGGAATATAACAACTACTTTCAAAGTAAGTACCACACAATTAAACAGGATTAACACTTTCAAACAGAAAATTTCTCAAGTTTTGTTACACAGATTTACCGAAGATCCAGGCCCTGTGATGTACCAGAAAGTTCTAGCCTCATTTTGCCCACCCCTGATTTAACTGGATATCACTACAAATCAAATGTGACATCTTCAAAACAATAAAAAATATAAAATGTGCACAAATTCAAAAATGCTCTTGACTGATAAGGGAATACCAAAGGGTTGGTACATATTTCTCCATTGATCTCAGCCGATTCTTGGCTTTATTATCTCAAAACTTATCTTTCATATATCCCTAGCTTTTATTTTTCTCTATTTTACATTTTAAAAACCCTTTCTAAAACCTGTTTTACTGCTTCATAAATTCTCCATGCTTATCTTCCCCCATTTTTTTAAAAAAAACCTGTTTTCAACAAAGCTTATCCTCCCTTTTAACTCCATTATTCCTATTACAGATGAAGCAGTTCACTAACAAATAATTTGACTAGAAAGGACACAACACACATTCTTCAGATATGTTCAAGAAAAAAGAGGAAAGACATTTTGGGTGGACACAATAATGTCAAGGTCTCCATTTTTAAAAAGGGATAATAGACTTCATCTAGCAGCCCAATCAGCATGGGCAATTGGCTGGATGATGGGAGATGTAGTCCAAAAGATCTGTACCTCCTAGATCACTGAGACAGGAAGGCACAAGATTGCTGCTCCAATCTAAGCCACAGTTCCATGTAGTCTTCCTTAGTGGAACGTTTCAGTGCATCCGATTAAGTTACCTCTGATCAAATCTACACAGAATTGAGCTGCATTTCTAAAACCCTTTCTTGCCTTCTTTCTTCTCTTGCCCATAACATACTTATCTTTATTTCTTCCATTCTCTCTCCTTGCAGTGCTTCCACCTCTGATCTCTGTAAATCTATCTTTCCAACAGCATGATCATCGCTTCAAAACATAGTTGTGAATGACTTCCAATTTTTATTTTCCTCTTTCCTCAGCTTCTCCACATCTCCACACAGATATCCAACCATCCAACCATTTCCCTGTCCATCTTGCCTTTTGTCTCATTAACAGTCATCATGGCACATTCAGCTTCCTTCTGCCAGAAATGTACCAGCAACCTGTTCTCCTGAGCAAAGCAGCACACCATGCAAACCTCCCCCAGAATCACTCCAGGGTTCCTTATTTTTCTATGCGCCACTACCTCCTCCCCAGGAATACTCGCAGTCTTTGAGAACAGCTAACTTCAGTTAACCATGTTGTTGCCTCAACTCAAGAGAGCATCCCTGTAAAAGACCAGGACGGCGGTCCAACTGAATTGCAGCAAAGCTCCCACAGCAACATAGATCGATGGGTTATGAGCTATCTGGCTTCTGAAAACTTGGTTCAGGCAGCAATAACTACACTGTAGAATGAATGCAGTTCAACACCACTTGAACTGTCATGGTTCAAGGTGATGGAATGATGGGATTTGCAGTTTAGTGAGGCACCAGTACTCTCTTTGGCAGAGAAAGCTAAGGACCTTGTTAAACACCAACTTCCAGAATTCCATAGCATCAAACTATGGCAGTTCAAGTAGTGTCAAACAACATTCATTCTACAGTGTAGACTAGGGGTATCAAACTCATTTTCATCGAGGGCCACACATATTTATACATGGCTGCCTGCTCTATGTGACGAAATCCCAGGACAAGCTCTGACCCCCAGCTGTAGAATTAATTCACTTGGAGCCCACTTTCATTGCTCTGTGCTATAGGGACCCGGGAGTTGTAGTTTTGTAAAACCTCTCTGCCATCAAACTCACATTCATGATTCCATAGCATTGAGCCAAGTGGGCTCAGACTGCATTGGATTACTGTGAATATTCCAGGCTGTATGTTCCAGAAGCATTCCCTCCTGATGTTTTGCCCACAGCTATGGCAGCACCCTCAGAGGTTGTGAGGTATATTGGAAACTAAGCAAGGGAGGTTTATATATCTGTGGAAGGTCCAGGGTGGGAGAAAGGACTCTTGTCTGTTGGAGGCAAGTGTGAATGCTGCAATTAATCATCTTGATTAGCATTGAAAAACTTTGCAGCTTCAAAGCCTGGCTGATTCCTGCCTGGGGGAATCCTTTGTTGGGATGTTTAGCTGGCCCTGATTGTTTCATACCTGGAATTCCCGTTTTGAGAGTGTTGTACTTTATTTACTGTCCTGATTTTGGAGTTTTTTTAATACTGGTAGTCAGATTTTGTTCAATTTCATGGTTTTCTCCTTTCTGTTGAAATTGTCCAGCCTGTAGAAGAGGAGGCTGAGAGGAGACATGATGAGGGCCATTTATCAATATGTAAGGGGAAGTCATAAGGAACAGAGAGCAAACTGGTTTTCTGCTGCCCTGGAGAGTAGGATGTGGAACAATGCTTCAAACTACAGGAAAGGAAATTTCACCTGAACTTGAGGAAGAACTTCTTCACTGTGGGAGCTGTTCAGCAGTGGAACTCTCTGCCCTGGAATGTGGTGGAGGCTCCTTCTTTGGAGGCTTTTAAACATGAGCTGGATGGTCATCTGTCAGGGGTGCTTTGAATGTGATTTTTCTTCTTCTTGGCAGGGGGTTGGACTGGATGGCCTACGAGGTTCCAATTCTAGGATTGTATTATTCTATCAACACTTGTTCTGAGGTTGGGTCAAGGGACATTTTAAAGTGAGGTATCACCTCCACAAGCCTTCTAGAAAGTTTGATTATCTTTGATACCAAACACTCCTGAAGTCTCTTCTCCAGAGCACAGAACAATACACAGCTTGCAAGCCATGGGACAGGGTCCACAAACTGAGATGTGTGGGCCAGATGCAGCCTTCCAAGGTCATTTACTGACCTAAATCTGAGAGGACTGGAAAGCACAGGATAACAATAAACCTAATTAAGTTGACTTAACTTAAAAGAAGGTCCACACCTCCTATTGAAATACTGGTAACACCTCCGAACAAAGGATTCCCCCAGGCAGGAAGAAGCCATGACATGAAGCTGGCAAAGCCATTAATGCTAATCGAGGTGATTAATTAAAACATTCACACTGGCCTCCAACAGACAAAAGTTCCTTCTCCCACTCTGGACCTTCCACAGATATATAAACCTTCCTTGCATAGTTTTCCCAATAGACCTCACAACCTCTGAGGATTCCTGCCATAAAAGTGGGTGAAACATCAAGAGACAATACTTCTCAAACATGGCCATACTGCCCTGAAAACACACAACAACCCTGAAATACTGATAAAATTTATGTTGGTGAAAATTGTTCTTAATTTCAAATACTGTATTCTTCTCGTGGTTTTTTTTTTTTTTTTGCACTACACATAAGATATAGGAATTAATTCGTGTTTCTTTTCAAATTTAAGTCCACCCTGAGGGACTGTGAACTGGCCCTCTTCTTAAAAAGTTTGAGGACCCTGCCATAGGACCACCCTAGCTGTGTAAGGCACAAAAGGAGGCAGAATCCCACCAAAAGAGTAGCCGGCAAAACACCTCCCACAGAGGCAGGTGGACTTCAGCACCAAAGCAGCACCACCTCCTTTTCCCCATCACCCCAAGGCTCTGGGAAATAGTGTGGTCTTCAAAACAAACTTGTTTGTGAGGCAGAAAGTGAGGGATTCCTTCCTGGCCCCATCTGGAGGGAGGGAGGGAGGTGGCATCCTGCAAAACATCTCCTCCCGGGCAGGGAAATCCGCATTGGCGGAAGATCCCTTTCCTGGGACTCAAGTCAAGCGTGGCCTCATCGCTCCTGCTTGTCTCCATCAGGAAGGAGGGCGAGACTGCAGCAAAGGACAGAAAAACAGCAAACAAGAGGAGAAAACAAGAAACCGGCGGCTGCGGGCGCATCTACACTGCTGAAGCAATGCAGTTTGATGTGTTGTCGAAGGCTTTCATGGCCAGACTCACTGGGTTGCTGTGAGTTTTCTGGGCTGTATGGTCATGTTCCAGAAGCATTCTCTCCAGATGTTTCACCCACATCTATGGCAGGCATCCTCAGAGGTTGTGAGGTCTGTCGAAAACCAGGCATCTGTGGAAAATCCAGGGTGGGAGAAAGAACTCTTGTCTGTTGGAGACAAGTGTGAATGCTGCAATTAATCACCTTGATTAGCATTGAAGAGCCTTGTAGCTTCAAGGGCTGGCTGGACAATTTCAACAGAAAGGAAGAAACCATGAGAATGAACAAAATATGGCGACCAGTATTTTAAAATCTCTAAACTCAGGCCAGTAAACAAACAACAACACTCTGAAAACGGGAATTCCAGGCATGAAACAATCAGGGCCAGCTAACACCTCCCAACAAAGGATTCCCCCAGGCAGGAATCAGCCAGGCTTTGAAGCTTTTCAATGCTAATCAAGGTGATTAACTGCAGCATGCAAACATGCCTACAACAGACAAGAGTCCTTTCTCCCACCCTGAACCTTTCACAGATATGTAAGCCTCCCTTGACTAGTTTCCAACAGACCTCACAACCTCTGAGGATGCCTGCCATAGATGTGGGCGAAACGTCTGGAGAGAATACTTCTGGAACATGGCCACACAGCTCGAAAGACATACAACAACCCTGCAAGCCAATGCGGTTTGAGCCCTCTTGGCTCAATGCTATGGAATCATGAGAGTGAGTTTGATGAAGCACCAGCACTCTCTGGCAGAGAGGTCTTACAAAACTACAACTCCCGGGTCTCTACAGCACAGAGCAATGAAAGTGGGGTCCAGGTGCCTTCATTCTACAGCTGGTCAGCGCTGACATAGAGCAGGCATGGGTAAACTCCGGCTCTCCAGGTGTTTTGGACTCCAGCTCCCACAATTCCTAACAGCCTACCGGCTGTTAGGAATTGTGGGAGCTGGAGTCCAAAACACCTGGAGGGCGGGAGTTTGCCCATGCCTGGCATAGAGCCACGACAGCTCAAAGTGGGGCCAAACTGCACTCATTCTCCAGAGTAGATGATGGGAGCTGGCCGCCTTCTTCCATCACTTGGAGACAGAGTAGAGCTGCCTCCCCGAGAAAGAGGCCCGGGATGCTCTCCGCGCCTTACCTTCCACTTTGGTGAGGGTGAGCACGGGGCTGTTGCAGGCGCTGAGCGGGGCGACCCTGGCCGAGTGCTTCTTCATGGTGAGCCCCTCCTGCTCCTCCTCCTCGTCCCCTTCTTCCCCCTCCTGCTCCTCTGCCGCCGGCCAGCGCCCCCCTCCCCGCCGGGCGCCTACATCCTGACGCCGACTGCGGATCCCTTCGCCTCGGCGGATCCCCGGCTCCCTTCTGCAGCCTCGTCCCTCCTGCAGCGTCTCCTTCGCCCCGCACGCGCCCCGCGCCTTGCTGCAAACACAACGTCACCGCACAGGCCACGCCCCCTCCCCTCCCCACCTACACTCTCCGCCCGCAGGCAAAACCCCAGGACCACTGGGCGCTTCCGATCCGAGGAGAGGCCTTTTGGGGTCTTGCCCTGTCCCCAGGTCCTTCGGAGAAAGGACCCCTTCGCCCAGACACTGGAGAATGCATCATAGAATCCTAGAGTTGGAAGAGACCTCGTGGGCCATCCAGTCCAACCCCCTGCCAAGAAGCAGGAAAACCGCATTCAAAGCATCTCTGACAGAGAGCCATCCAGCCTCTGTTTAAAAGCCTTCAAAAACGGAGACAGTCTGGGGGATAGAGTTCCACTGCTTCACAGCTCTCACAGTGAGGACGTTTTTCCTCATGTTCAGGTGGAATCTCCTTTCTTGTAGTTTGAAGCTGTTGTTCTGCACCCTAGTCTCCAGGGCAGCAGAAAACAAGCTTGCTTCCTCCTCCCTATGACTTCCCTCACATATTTATACATGGCCATCATCATGTCTCCTCTCAGCCTTCTCTTCTGCAGGCTAAACATGCCGTTCTTTAAGCCGCTCCTCACAGGGCTTGTTTTCCATACCCTTGATCATTATAGTTGCCCTCCTCTGGACACTTTCCAGCTTGTCAACATCTCCCTTCAACTGTGGTGCCCAGAATTGGACACATGAAATCAGAGGAGTTGTAATTTTACAAGGCAACTACTGCAGGCTGGAGAATTGGTCAAGCACTGGCAAAATATAATATAACTGCATGATGAAAAAGCTAGATGGTGAAATAGAATCATATAATCGTAGAGTTGGAAGAGACCTCACGGGTAATCCAGTACAACCCCCTGCAAGAAGCAGGAAAATCTCATTCAAAGCACCCCTGACAGATGGCCACCTAGCCTCTGCTTAAAAGCTTTCAAAGAAGGAGCCTCCAGCACAGTCCAGGGCAGAGAGTTTCACTGCCGAACAGCCCTCACAGTGAGGAAGCTCTTCCTGATGTTCAGATGGAATCTCCTTTCCTGTAGTTTGAAGCTGTTGTTCTGCACCCTAGTCTCCAGGGCAGCAGAAAGCAAGCTTGCTCCCTCCTCCCTTTGACTTCCCCTCACATATTGATACATGGTCTTCATCATGTCTCCTCTCTGCCTTCCCTTCTGCAGGTTAAACATGCCCAGCTCCTTAAGCCGCTCCTCATAGGGCTTGTTCTCCAGTTTGACAGTGCTTGAACTCACAGTGGGGATCAAGCATTTTCTGGCAACAGATGTTCATGGAGGAGATCCATAAACCATGGCTTCTACTTGGGTGGTAGATACCTATATGTCTATGCATCTACACCAGGCTTAGACAAACTTCATCCCTCCAAGTGTTTTGGACTTCAGCTCCCACAATTCCTAGCAGCCTGTAGGCTGTTAGGAATTGTGGGAGTTGAAGTCCAAAACACCCAGAGAGGTGAAGTTTGCCCATACCTGATATACAGTATTAATGCAAATTAGAGACCACTAGGTCTAAGGGGTCCCTGGTGGTGACGCAGTGTGTTAAAGCGCTGAGTTGCTGAACTTGCAGACTGAAAGGTCCCAGGTTCAAATCCCGGGAGCAGAATGAGCGCCCGCTGTTAGCCCCAGCTCCTGCCAACCTAGCAGTTCGAAAACATGCAAATGTGAGTAGATCAATAGGTACCGCTCCGGCGGGAAGGTAACGGCGCTCCATGCAGTCATGCTGGCCACATGACCTTGGAGGTGTCTACGGACAACGCCAGCTCTTTGGCTTAGAAATGGAGATGAGCACCAACCCCCAGAGTCGGTCTTAACGTCAGGGGAAAACCTTAACCTAGAGACCCCTATAAACTGACTTGGCTCAGTACTATGGAATCCGGGGAGTTTAGTTTTACAAACTCTTTAGCCACCAAACTACAAATCCCATAATTCCACAGCATCAAGTCACAGCGCTTAAAGTGGTGTCAATCTGTACTGATTCTGCAGTACAGACATACCCTACTTCATAGAGAAAGGTAAGGTACAAGATTATACCGAAAAACTACAAGCCTGTACATATGATATTAACCTCATAGTTAACATCAAGCTGGAAGTCTCTTCCCAGGTAAAATTAGGAAGACCTAGCAGTCTCTGCTGCCTTACTGTTTCAATGTTAAGACTTACGGAAATCATATATTAGGTCAATATCAGTCGCTGCTGAGATATTTGCTAGCTACTTAAGTGTTTGACTTATCTCTGAAAGTACAAAAATTGTTCCTTTTATTTGCACAACCAGTTTTTAAGTGGTCTACTCTAATTTTCAAATGAAGCTATCATAACATTTAAGAACATAAGATGTTTAATTAAGAGTTTTCCAGTATATTACTTAGGCTGCATCTACACTGTAGAAATAATGCAGTTTGATACCACTTGGCTCAACAACACTATGGAATTATTTCTATAGTGTAGACACACCTATAGCTATTGCCCAAGTAGACTTTGTGTCTCATGGATCTCTTCCATGAAATCTGTTGCCAGAAACACTTGATCCCCATGGTAAGATACCATGAAAATGTTTGGGACACATGGTCCTTCCACACAGCCATATAACCCAGAATATCAAGGCAGAAAATCCCACAATATCTGCTCTGAACTGGGTTATCTAAATCCACACTACCATATATTCCAGTTCAAAGCAGAAAATGTGGGATTTTATTCAGCTGTGTGGATGGGGCCACTGAAACCAATCAGTCATGTTGATAAAAACAAATGCATTGTTTTTCTTAATATGACTGACATTCCACTGTAAAGGGTTTCAGCAGAAGCATACAATTCCCTTGGAAATGTGTATTTTAATTATTGGTAGTTTAAGGCAATTTTAATATCGTTAAGTGTGTAGATCATTTAATTAAAATTAAAAATAACTTTCCATATGTTGGATCAATTTTTAAACGTACTTTAATTTTTTGCAAGATTTTTTTGTAATTCCTTTCTTTACACATCCAAATCAGAACACAAAAAATACTTTGACATTGCTTTACATCTGCAATGGAGGAGTTTAAACTATATTAAAGAAATTTGGCAGTGGTTCTGTTTGCATTCAAGGTCATTCTTTCTACATAAATGAAAAATCCAGAAAGATAGCTTTTCTCAGTAGCTTCCAGTTAATAGAAATTTGCTAGTGCCATTCCTTTGTGCTTCTCTACATCTGTCACCTCTCTCCCTAGTGATCGGGTATTCAGAACAGCATCTGAAAAGCTAAACGTTAACAAAATAGCAAAAGAATTAAGCGGCGTTTCAATCGACATGCCAGAAAGGTTGGATTTAGTCAGAAAGAGGAATATTATTGCGGAGCGTTTTTTTTTTATGTACGCAGCAGATGCATTTGTTACCATTATGGGGTCACTGTGTTCACAACTGTGAAATATGAACAGCAGTCCGGATCTTTGTGTAGATATAAATGAAACTTTCAAAGGAATATGTGGAGGAAAGGAATCTGGCTCCTTTCTAGGAAAAGTCAATTTAAGAGGACAGACAACAGGCATCGAGACAACTAGAGCTAAGGGCCCTTTCACAAAGCCATATAACTTAGAATATCAAGGCAGAAAATTCCACAATATCTGCTTTGAACTGGGTTATCTGAGTCCACACTGCCTTATATTCCAGGTCAAAGCAGATAATGTGAGATTTTATTCAGCTGTGTAGAAGGAGCCTTAAATTCTGACATTTGAATTTTAACAGCCTTATTATTAAGCTCCTAGGAGTTTACATACTACAATGGGATGTACTAGCATCAAAGATGGTTCCATAAAAGAAGAAATGGGGAAGCATGGAAGCTTGAAGGAGGATCTCTCTCTCTCTCTCTCTCTCTCTCTCTCTCTCTCATTCTCTACATGTGTGTGTGTGTGTGTGTGTGTATATATATATATAGAGAGAGTGTGTTGACCTTCCATATTCACAAACTCTGTATCTATAGATTCAACCATCTGCGGTTTGAAAATGCCCCTCCTGCCCCCAAATCCAAAAAGCAAAACTTCATTTTGCTATTTTGCTTTTGGAATGATATCACTTTGAACTTTCAGGCCCCTTCTACACTGTCCTTAATATATGCCAGGATCTAATCCCAGGTTATCTACTTTAAACTGAATTATGAGAGTCTCAACTGCCATATAACCTGGGATAAGAAGATAATGTGGGATCAGATTCTGGGATGTAGGGCAGTGTAGAAGGGACGGGACCCTAGTGAGATTGCCTTACAAATTATGAAGACAGATGTATTATAATTTCGAATACTATCTCTTCAGCTCAATAATGGTTTATATCTCGTGCTATGCATACCAAAGGTCCCAGCCCTCATGTTGTAGGCAATATTGTACTACCATTTATCAGAGGGCCCTTCTCCACTGCCACATAATCCAGAATATCAAGGCAGACAATCCACATTATCTGCTTTAAACTGGATTATCTGAGTCTACACTGTCATATACTCCAGTTCAAAGCAGATAATCTGTGTAGAAGGGGCCTTAGCAATCTCTCAACTATGTACCAGGGCACAAAAGCATGCCATGAGAAAAGAAGGCTGTAATTCTTAGTCTTGCACTTTTCTAGTTGAAAATTAAAAATATTTAGATTGTATGAGTGAAGTCCACTTCTGAGTTAGAAAACAAGCATGGTTTAGGCAGGAGAAGCTTGGAAGTGATACACTGGTCTAAGTGTGGCTAGCATATGTAGGAAGAGTCTCCTTTCATCACTATTTTCTTCGTTTCCTTGTTCTTTTCAAAGGGATAGTCAAGTACCACAGTGATTCATGATTAATCTTTTTGTCTCTGCTGGACAGGAGAAGTAACAAGTGTTTCCCAGTCCATGTTCATATTTAGGCTTAATTATGATAATTACTGTACTTCGGAAACACTCCCATTCTTTTGTTCAAACAACATTATATCTGAGTGTATTCTGCCTACAAATATTGTCATCGCCATGAAATTATGTATTAATTTTGTATTATTATTAAAATGAAAGCTAAAATACTAATGCAAAAATATTATCTAAAATATTGTTATTAGGTAAACGATTCTGAAAATGTATCCTTTAATAATCACAAGTATGCATATTAGAAACCCGATATCAGTAAATGATATATTAATATAGCTATTCTTCTATTTCTTAATGGGTGCACTGACAAAAAGGCAGCCTGTGAAAGCTGCCAGTAATTCACACTTAATGAAAACTGAAGACAATGCTATCAGTTCTCAATGTCTTTTCATATTCATATATTTGTTTCATACACAGTATTTTGTATATGAGTGATGTTCACTGTAATAATCTTACAGTTGCAACAGTACAAGGTAGTCTCAGCAGAAAAACTTCAAAAGGAAAAGTTTAAATTCTGCCTCTGATACTGCAACTGCATGACTTTTGGAATTTGATATCATCAAATTACATGCTAGAACTTAAACTGAATTGCTATTCATCACTACACTACAGTCACTGAATCAACCGCCAAATGGCTAATTAACACTTTATATGTTGCACTGAATAGGTCTATTTTAATTGGTGGTTTTAAGCCTACATTTTTTCTATGTTATTTAAAACACTTAAACAACAGACACCTATAAAGTAGCTAGAAAAATATTCTACAAACTGCAAGGAGTATTTTAGTTGCAAAACTGGAAATCTGCATATTTATCTGCTAAACTAAGCAAAACCTGAATACTTCATAACCATAGTGTTACCAGAACAAGAGCAATGTACAGGGGATTGGAAGGAAATAGTTTTCAAAGACATATACAGTAGTCCACTTTTGTAAGGGTTATGGCAAAGTTCTGCTCAGAGATTATCTTGTAAATCAGCCAAGCACACAAATGTAGTCCAGAGGCAATCCTAGGTCAACACATTCATCAATCAGTCAAGCAAGTAGGAGGCAAGAGGATAAATCATAAGCCCACTCCAATATTCTGAAGTCAGGATATCTCACCAACATCATTTCCAAGTATAGTTCATGATCCAAAATCCAAGCTACAGCCCATCTTTCAAGAATCAAGAACACAGACCATCAAGCTGCAGCTCCTAATACCAACGTTGCTACCAATAACTAGCTATTCCAAGCTTCAGCTATTTATGCAGATCTCTCCTGCTGATCCTCTTCTTAGCCAAATGACTTGATCTCACACTTGAATCCTATCTGTTCTTAACTGTAGCCTGTCTGGAATATTTACTTCCTGGTCTTCCATCTCAAGGCCTGATCTTGCCCTTGCTCTGTGCCCAGAGGAGTGATAAGTTTTTCATTGTCCACTTGGGGTTGCTGCTGTTCCTGTTCTGAAGTGGTAGCTTCTTCACTGTCTGGCTGTGCATGCTGCTGCTCTGTATGAGCCCAACGCGAATGCTGGGAGAAGTAATCCTTCACCCATATCTTCATTGTCAGCACTAGCCATGACAGGTTTGGGGTGCAAGGTCCACACAGAAGTGGAGAAAACACAAAAATGAAATCCACAAAAACTATTATTTTTACCTGAACAAACACTTATCTGGGCATTTCTATTTAATCTGGCATGACTTTGTAGAATTGTTTCAGAAGACCTAGGAATGCCTAGATATAGTTTTGGTTGCATATAGGGCACCATAGAGGCAGTGGCAAATACAGTAATTTGCTAATAATCAAATCTGCAAATGCTTAACTGCAAATGTGGAGGAATGGCTGTAAATGGAAATGCACTTTGTACTAAGAAATGAATAGTGACTATCCATAGAGCATATAAAAAGTACAAGCATGCAGAATTCTGAAATCAAGCCAGCTACTGTAGTTCCAAACTAATCCACTATGCATAGCATCAAATGTCTTTCTCTTCCCACTTGCCACTGTTTTCTATCATTAGGAATACTAATTTTTAGACATTAACTTCTCATTCCTTCCCCACGTTTTGTCACAGCTTTCTAGTCTCTTGTTCATACAACCATAGAATCATAGCACTGGAAGAGATTACAAAGGCCAGCCAATCCAGATCCCTGTCAAGTGGGAACACACAATCAAAGAACTCCCAATAGATGGCCATCCAGCCTGTGCTTAAAAATTTCCAGAGAACGAGATTCCACCATACTCGGAGCAGCATATTCCATTGCCAAACAGCTCTTACTGTCAGGACATTATTCATAATGTTTAAATGGTATTTCATTTCCTGTAGTTTGAATCCATTGTTTCATGTCAGTCTTTGCAGCAGCGGAAAATAAGCTTGCTCCATCATATGACATCCTGTCAATACTTAAACATGGTTATCATGTCACATCTTAACCTTAATAATAATAATAATAATAATTTTATTCTTATATCCCGCCCCATCTCCCCGGAGGGACTCGGGGCGGCTTACATGGGGCCATGCCCAGACACGACAGCACAAATCAGATAAAACATTAAACCGAGCAGTAAAACTTCAACATGATTAAAAACAGTCATAAAAGTCAATATACACAATAATATTAAGATCCCGATTTGGGTCAAAAGATCCAGGCCAAGGTGCAAAGCAATATCAAGTTATCAGGGAGGGATAATTATGCAGCAGGTGTAATACTTAAAGTGCTGAATGAATCCTAAAAACCTTCTTTTCTGCAGACTAAATATATGCAGCTCCCTGAACCACTTTTATTAAATTGCTTTTCTCTGGTCACCTTCCAGTTTCTTAATCTCCTTCTTGAACTGTGGTGCCCAGAACTGGACATAGTATTCCAGACAAGGCCTGACGAAAGCTGAATACTCCTAGACCATGGCCATACAACCCGGAAAACATACAACAACCCTGTGATCCCGGCCAGGAAAGCCTTCGACAACACAGAAAGCTGAGTCAGTTGGCTTCCCAGGATTTAGGCACTATTCTCCTACTGAGACAGCCTAGAATTGCATTGAATCATACCTGAAATCATAGTTCTGTAAAAAGTAATGCACACAATCTTATATTAGACATCAAAATTCTATCACTCACAAGTCAAAAACTTGTCATATGTACAGGGATGAAGGCATTAAAGCTTTGGGAAGACATGAATCACACAGACAGTATAATTTTTCCTGTGTCTCCTTCGTGCATGACTCAGTAAGAAACATAGAATTGCAGTAGCAACTGCATTAGCTCTGACTGAATGCTTGCAGAATACCTTAGCACCATGATGCTTCAAAATATTAACTTATTATATAAAATCACTTTAAGAATTTGCACCAGCAAAATGGTCAACAAGCATATTATTTAAAGATCAATCTGTAGAATCAATTCTCTTCTAGCCATTCAGGAAAATGCATACACACAAGACATCTGTGGGTGTAGAAATTTCAGGTATGAATTTGCTTCAGCACTGACAAAAAATCAATACTAGTCAATTGAAAATCCAGCTTGGTGTTTTTTCAGCATAAAAATTTACTTAGGTATTAGAACATATTGTAAATGATGGTTTCCTTAGCACTGTCAGAATGGGTAAAATTTAATTTAAATCATTAACCAAATATTCAAACAGAGGAGAGAACTAAGAAAGAAAACAGATTATAACATTCACAAAATGTTTCAGTAAGCTTTTATCTTCTATAAAAAGCTATTGTGAAGCAGCATATACAGATGAGCAGTCATACTACATTTTTATGGCACAATAAAATATGTTTATGTCAGAACATAGAAATATCTATTACAAAATCCGTATTTTCTCATTCTTGGACTCTTTAATTACAATACGCTATTCCCCTCTGCATCTGCAATCAAATTGCTAATTTAATTAAAATATTATCTTTATGAATTTCTATTTCCTCCAGCGTGACTCTATGGTCAATTTTCTCCTGTCATACTGGAGGATATAGATATTTCTAGAGAAAACACTTCTACTAACTCTACGTCCTCTAATGCAATTCTATAATCAGCTTCTAGTAGAAGTTGATCATAGCTTTGTGCTAGAAGACCTAGAAATTTATAAAGAGGTGTTCTCTCAGAAAAAAAACGTTGAAATTTCTTATTTGCGGTTCTTTCAGTTTTCATGGGAGCCTTGTGCCCCTAACCACAGAGAATTTCCAGTTAGCTGTCTATGGCAAAAGCATTGCTTTGAGGGATCAAACAGACCAGTGGCATCACTAAAGTTGGTGTCAACCAGTGCAGGGAAGGGAGATAGCACTTAGTTGCCAGGAGCTCACAAAGCTCTGGTCTTTTTGGAAATCAGTCTGCCTCACCATCCTGGGGAGCCAACAGTGGTCTGCTGCCTTCTTTTCCCTTGAGCAGCAATGCCACGAGTTGGTTAGATGCTACCACTGCAGACAGGCAGGCAGACAGATGAGGTGCCTATCCCAGATAGAAGTTCTCTTTCTCAACCCAATAGCAGGAAACCCACTACTGGTGGCATTTGTTTGAAAAATGGCGAAACACTGGCCCAAGCCCTGGGAATGCAGGAGGAAAATGGGTGAGGGGGGTTAGGCTTGCTGGTGTGAGAGAAGGAAGGGGGAAAGAGAGAAGGGGGAGACTTTTCTACTACTTGCTATTGCCACCTGGAGTGAGAGGAAGGCCAAGAAGGGTGTCCCTTCTGGATGGGACAGTCATTTTGATGCCACCCAGTGTAGTTGGCACCACCTGCATGCTCCTAGTGATCCTGTTGAACCCAATCAAGATTGCATTACCTGAATTCACATGTTCTTTAGTTTATGTGAATTCAGGCATTTGCATTACATGCAAGAAAGAAGCTTGTGTTTAATAGAAAACTAATGTATTGTAACCTAATCTAATCACAGTATCAATACCATTAATTGCTACCATATTAATGTTCACAATTGTCTGAGGAATACAGCATTATCCATTGACAGAATAGTCCTGTTTTATTTATTTGTTCTCACTTTGTTTTGTTAAATTATTTTTAAGAGATGATTTTAATTTCTTGATAAAAAGATAATGAGTGATATCCTGTTTATGTTTTATTTACACGTAAGTTCTTTTATGCATATCATTGTACTGTGATTACTTAACAGTTGCCTACTTAAGAGTTCTGCAAATACAACTCTTGCATTTCCACTTGTGTGTCCTTGGATGGTATATAATAAAGTTAATAATTAATTTTTTAAAAAAAGATTGCATTACCTATGGTCTGGAGGCTCAATACAACACCAAAGTATTAACTGTGCTCAAGTCCCCTTGAATTCCCTCTCCAATATAGCAAGGAAGAACAACTTGTATCAGGGCTTTGAGCAGGAAGCAAAGAGAGAGCTCTCCACCTCTCCCTTTGTGTTCCTTATAAACCCCTGGTTTTTTCCCCTCACTAGGAGTAAGGAGATAAAAAACTGAGCAAGGAATGCTAGGATGGCCATACATGAATGGTGTTAGTATGCACACATATTTATCCTTATGAATAAGTGCTGCCTCTAAAGTCCATGTTAGCATTACCACTAGGTCATTGTGTTGAAAATGCTGTCCACCTTTGAAATTAAGCATGATTAACATTGTAACAAGTATTTTTAACCCTAGTAACAAAATTATCATCTCCCTCTGCTATATAGAAACAAAAATCTGGCGGTAGTCAGGAATACATATTTTTGTGCATGAGGTTTACGAGCTGCCTTCAAAACATAACTAAGAGTCCTTCTTTGGTTCAGAATTCTTTAATTCTGGAATTCCCACATTCTGGAACTGAAGTATGAATACTAATAACAGTCAGACTTCTTCAAGTGCGGGCCATGATTCCCCATCCCCAACTCCACCATATTTTCTTCGTACTGAAAATCTTTTCTAAACCATTGCCTAGTGCTTGGGAAAGTATCAACTTTTTGATAGAATCCTATGTGGAGGATCCTTTGGAAACAACCATAGTCCATGTATGTATGTATGTATGTATGTATGTATGTATGTATGTCTGTCTGTCTGTCTGTCTGTCTGTCTGTCTGTCTATCTATCAATCTATCTATCTATCTATCTATCTCTCTCTCTCTCTCTCTCAATGGGTGAGGAATAGAACCAGGGAGAAAAGCAAGCTATTAATTGTGACTGCTATGTCTGTATGCTCATTATAAACATATGTGCATTTACAAAAAACTTATTAGACCAGTTTCTTTGCTGTGAATGAAGAATTAATCATGTTAATCATGATTCCCTGATGTGTTTTTAAAAGGAGAAAGTTTGAATGAGTTTTCTTGAGGGAATTTCAATTAAGAATATACTATACTTCTCACAAACAAATGCAGTACAAAATATAACGGGAATTATGCAGAACAAATTATGTGTACTGGATGCGTATACATGCATTATAATTTTTATTATCTTTTGTTGTAATAAAAGATCAGGTCTGATTAAAACAAAACAAAAAAAGCCCAACTGAAGTAGATACCTTTTACACATGAGAATTCCCCATGTATCACAATTGCTCTGTATAGCCAGACTGATTAAAAAGACTAGAAAAATCCCCAGATTTTGTTCCTGTTTTTTCTTATTTTGTTAGAAAATCCATATATATTTTGTTTATCCCAGAATATTTTCTGTCAGCTCATGGTATGACTACAGATATTTTATACCCGCTCACCAGGTCAGGTTATTTTAACGCACTATAAAATTAGAAAGAACAAAATCTGGAATTTTTCAATCTAAATGCACTCACATATATGTAATTTTGCTACTGTAGTGCTTTGTTGGTCTTTTTATTTCCACAAAAAGATACACTTAGGAGGGAATAATGAAATAGCTGCCTAGGATCTCTTGACTGGCAATATCAGCGATCATCAATCTGGAAGGAACCTAGTTTCTTCTCCATCAGTGAAAATGATTTCAGTTGTCAATGATTTCAATCATAGTTTTGCTGGCTTATTGATTCACTAGCAGACAAAAATGAAATGAACTGGGGAGAGGTTTATTTGGTACTGGCTTCAGATACATTATCAAATACTATTGTTGATTCTAATCACTGGGGAAATAAAGTCTTGGAAAAGAAAATCACCTACAGAAAATTCTCTGAGATTGAATTTAGAAGCAGAAATGATTCTACCCTTTAGAAATTAATCTGGTCCTGTCAACTCAAGGAATTACTGGATTCAGAAACCCGGGAAGAATTACGATGAATCAAAATGGGTGACAAATGTGAGCAGATTTGGCTTGTTTTAACCTTCATTTGCACTAGGTAAGAATAATGTGTCCTGGCAGATGCCATTGAACTGCGGCGGCTTGTGACATATATCCTTTAGGGCTATGGGATTTAGGAATCCAGCAACATCTAGTGACATGTACTGTGGCATTCCCACACATGGTTTCCACATTATATGTCATTCATAGTATCTTTTGAAGAGTGAAAGAATGTACGTTTTGTGGTTGATGAAAGTTTAGCTGTACAAACATGAAGTTCTTGCATTAGTAGGACTTTGCTAAAGAGAAAGATGAAGATAAAGAAGAATTTGCATGGTAGCCCAGTTGCTACTGCAGTGATAACAAAGCAGAAACCAATTTCATTTGTTGACAATGGTGAAATGAAGTATACTTACACAAGATGAGGAAAAATGGTTATGATACTGGATATATTTTTGGCCAGAGGAAGAGTGCCCATTTCTTTTTGCACATTTCCAAAAAGCATGGAAAGATATAATTTCAGTTCTGATCAGGGCTACCAAATATCATTCTGAACTGCCAGAAGAAAGGGACTGCACTGACATTTTGTACTCTACTTCTTCCGCTTTTGGTTCTCTCCTTAATCCCCTCTCTTTCCTTCCCCCCTTTCTTGCTAGATCCTGGTGACTACCTACTACTTAGACTACTATATAACTTCATGAATTAGAATAACTTAGTACTTAACTAGCCAGAGGGAACTTAGAATGATAAAAAATTATATAGCAAATAATCTATCATTTGCTTTATTATTTATCATCCATGATTCTAGGAGCCACAGTGGTGCCATAGGTTAAACTTGTGAACTGCTGACCTGAAGGTTGGGTTGCTGATCTTAAGGTTGCTGGTTTGAATCTACAAGGTTGGAGTGAGCTAATGTCTATCAGCTCTAGCTTGTGGGGACATGAGAGAAGCCTCCCAGTAACACATTCGGCGTCCCTTGGGCAACGTCTCTGCAGACGGCCAATTCTCTCACACCAGACACTTCTGACATGATTTAAAAACATCCATGACTCTTAACTTTACTGTTTCTTCAACACATACATACTAGTTCTTGTCTCCTCATGGCTTGTCCCTTATCATCTTATGCAGCTACTTAATCACATCATTATTTCTCCAGCCTCTTTAAAATGCATAGTGGTTCAATAAGCCATCTAATTAATTGCTGTAAAAATGTGGGGACCATGCTCTTTTTTACTAGTTCAGTTTTACCAGCTGAAATGTAATTTCAGAGAATGATCCACTGACTTAATCAGCAAAGCTTTCTTTCCAACTCCCTGACGGTTAAAAAAAGAGCAGCATAAAGAAGCTTTAATTAGGCTGATCCCTGATCTGTAGTAACTCAGATGCTATTTTGTTTCTTTAGCCCAGTCTATTTCTTGCTAAATGCAATAAGCAATTAATTGGCTCTTCTCTCAAAACATCATTTTGTTCTTTATTTTCATTGGTGTGCTTTGGCACACCATTGGTATACTATCATTCAAAGTATATCTCACAAACCTGAAGCCTATCCATGCCTGCTCTTCATATCAAGGCACACTCAGGAGATTTTTAATTTTTAAAAAAATATTTTTTATTAAATACACAAACAGAAATTGGGGAGAAAGAATACAGAAAGTATTTTTGTCACTTAAAAACTAGTTACAAATAAACAGGGAAGGGAATAATTAGGAAAGAATAAATTAAACTTTAATTAAACTCTCTTTACCATGTTTTTTTTTTCAAATGAACATTTTTCTAATGTGGGGGTTAAAGTAGTCTCTGAAACATGTCCAATCCATTTTTTTTAATTGGATTAGCCTGGTAGCTCTTTAGATGATATGATAATGTATCCATGTTCATAATATCCATGGTTTTTTTAATCCAGTCTTCAATGTTGGGAATTTCTTTGGCTATTCTAGATATTATTATCTTTCCTATACAGATCTTCTGTATAGCCTTGCCAACTTCTCTTGATCTCTTCAGCTTCTGTTAGGTACTTGCCATCTTTGTTTTTGATCATGCCCATTTTTGCCTGAAATTTACCTCTGATGTTTCTAATTTTCTGGAAGAGGTCTCTTGTCCTTCCTATTCTATTGTCTTCTTCCACTTCCATGCATTGCTCTAATATATCATATATGGTTATTGTGGCTTTCTATGGGTGAGCAGATGGCAACTGGTAGATGGCATATGCTCTGTATCTCAAAAAATAAAGTTGATAGGGGGAAACTGTCACAGACAGAACGCCACCAAATAAGGTTCAACACAGTTTATTAAAGTTACAGAACCAAAAATGCCCGTAAAAAACAAAGGGCTAGGCAAACACTTGCCTTCAATGTGAAAAGATACTAAAAACGGTTCAAAAGATAAACCGGATTAAACAGGAGTTTAATCCGGGTTAAATAAAAAATGCTTACTTCAGCCTGGCACTTTAAACAAACAAAAGTTGGTAAACAAAGATTCAATGAAACACAAATAACTGGCAGCAGATTCTTCTCTGCTACTCAAAAGCTACAATTTAGTAACTAAGTTGTTACTCCTCCGTGCAACGAGCGAACTTCGGGTCCAAACACATCAATCAGGGTAGCAGTGGTCAGCAGGGTCCCAATCCGGTCCAAGGTCGAAAGCCAGGTACAGACGTCTTTAGTTCACCAGTTCCACCGATAGCCACAGAAGGGATAGTCCGAGGTCGTAGTCAGTCAGTCCAGCGTCAGTCCAGAGTAGGCAATTAATGTCCGTCAAAAAGACGACGGAGGTCCAAGCTATCAAGATTAAACACAAGTTGCACAGGAAAAGCCCACACAGTTCCTCCCGCCGTCTATGCCCAGTGTCCTTGGTAACTTACGTATTCAGCAAACGAATCACACCCGTCTTCAGGAAATTCCCCAACAAGAGCCCAAGCGTTCGTCCAGATTACCTTGCCCAACGCAATTAGCCATTGATTCTAAACCCCATTTTATGCCAGTTCATAACTCCTCATCACTATCAGCTGCTATCCTAATTCCAGGTGCCTCATCATCATCATCCTCATCAGAGCTAACACACCTTTGACTACGCCCCACAGCATCCCCAGCTGTGGATCCCGTTCCATCCCTCCAGCCCATCCACGGGTCCGATCCTGCAACCCGCCAGTCGCCTCCCATGCTATCATTGCCGGTGACACCCAAATCCTCCCTCACACGAGTCCATTCCATGTCATCCTCCTCTGAGCTAACCATCTCTTCCTCCATTCCCTCGGTAAAACCCTCAAAGGAGTCTTCGTCTGTTGGTTCTGCAAATAAGTCTCGGAGCCGTTTCCTTTCGTGCTCCTCAAGAGAGTCTGACTCTCGAGGAGTCTTACGACCTCGTCTCCCAGTATCGGAGCCATAAGGCTCAACCATAACAGAAACTGATGCCATTTTTGGAATCAGCCAGTCAAATATGCCCACAAATAAGGTGAGCATTTGAGGCACTAAAATATATCTTAGCCTGTGTTACTATCAGGACTATATTTAATTTATGAATATGTTTATTAATTTGGTGGTACAGCTATACATATGTTTACTGGATGAATAGTGTTCTTATGCTTTTAACCTGCTGATAATGCTTGATTTAGTAGAGGCTTGCATGGCAGGTTCTCATTAGTTTAGAAATGCCCATCTTTGTTTAGCAGATTTATGAGACAGCTGTGGGAATGGGCAGCAGTCCCAAGGCTGTTCCCCTCAAAGGAATGGTTAAAGGGGTGGGATAGGGGTTGTTTTGATTAATAGGCCAATGGAGAAAAAGCTCACAAAGGAGCTACTGAATGCTGCACTTGGACAAATAGGGTGAAAGCCTGTGTATTATTTGAGCTGTGTTGCCTATAAATATATGGTGCTGGTAATACTCATCAGATCTAACAGCATCTATGGTATAGCTGGGTTCTTGGTTATATTAAATAAAACTTTAATATAAAACTGAACTTGGTAAGCCTGTACCTAATAATCAGGAGAAAGGTGAAATATACATGCTTAATAATAATAATAATAATAATAATAATAATAATAATAATAATAATAGTGTGGTTTTCTGGCATTGTATATTTCTGCTCCTTCTGTGACTGTTCATTTGTATTTTGATTCTGTAGCCCACTTGTTGATGGATGTCCAGAATCAGCAGTATCCACCGTGGTCCTTTTTATCCTGGGTGACGACTAAGCCAGTATAGACTTTGTTTTGGTTTGATTCTCCATAATGCTAATGGGTTAGGTGCTCTTAGTTCTATATCTGCCTAGAAGATCAGGGGGCAGAGGACTCTTACAAGTAAAACAAGCAGAGAGATAGTTTAAGCAAGGGCAACAGATGAAAGACTATGGGCAATGAAGACAAAAATAAAGAAAAACAACTAATTGATTCACGTTTCTTGACCTTCCAAGGGTTGAAGAAAGTCAATGTACTTCATTAAAAGTATGTCACTGATCCTCTGAAATGTACTTCAGAGTAATTAATAAATCAATAATTTGGCTAGTGGCCTCACTGTTAAGGTCTATTGACTAACACAGTGCTTAAGCTCATTCCTTGGAAAGAAGTTAACAGAGCTGATGTCTTTTAACTATTTGTACAACTTTAATTATTACTTTAAACATCTACATAGATTATGATTCTCATTATGGTATTCAGGTGTTCTCTTTATACTGTGGAAAGAAGGCATGAAAACTAAACTAAGTTGTGCCAGGTAAAAGGAGGACAAGACAGCAGTCCTGAAATCAGGAACACTTGTTCAAAAGCTCAGGAGCCCACACTGGCTCTGAATCAGCTTGGTAAATACAAGGCATTGTGTATGTCAAATCCAAGCATAATGATGGATGGAGTAAGCACAATACTATACACAGTCTTATTCACTGAAACAGAACTGGCAACTTCTCCACTTTGCTTTCTTTTTAAAAGTATGTTGAAATACAGTGGTCTTTTGTCCAATCTAAAGCAAACTAGTCAGCTCAGCATACAAAGATCTTATAGCATCTTTGAGACTGAGAGAAAGAAGTTGATAGCATAAGGCTTTGCAGACTTAAGTCTGCCACATTAGACGAATGGAGTGAAATGCCTAGGTTTGAGTGAATAGCCATAGGAATGGGAATTGTGTGGGTATGGTGATAAGGTAACAAGATGGTCACTGTGGAACAAAGATATTTCCTAATGGTGAATAGATAACCATATGGATTGTGGGGGGAAAAGTTATTGGAATGTAGTGTGATGCAGGATCGGACTCAGAAAGATGTGTTAAACTGGGATGTTAACTAGTGTTATAATAGATGTAGTATGTTAAGAAACCATTTTCTCTTCAAGCCACTGTTGATGGACTAGAGTTTGTTGAATATACTCCAGTTTTGCTCTTTGTAGTATTTTTTGTTGTAGTTCAGGGATTGCTGTTCTGAGGCCTGAGGTAGAATGCCCAGGAAGACTGAAGTGTTTTGCAACTGGTTTTTGTGTATTCCCATACCTAATGTCTGACTAGATCAGGATATACCAAGCTTGGTAAGGAATATTATCAAACAGAAAATGGGGTCCATAAAGCTGAGATAGGGAGTAAACAATTCTTAGATAATAGAACCTTATCATTTTGTATGAATTGCTTACCTTACTTATTGCCAGGAAATGTATGATATTACCAAGAGTTATCTCTTTGGAAAGAAATATTACGCGTAATACAGTTAATATACTCCATACCTGTTTCAGGTCACCCTAGGCCATTCACAAGTTTGTTTCTTGATAGCCTACATATATAGGATATCTTTCCATCACCTGAATCAAGGATCCCTCATTTCATGACAGTGTTTGGTCATTTTTGCCTAGCTATTCTTGCTGCCTCACCACACTAGAGCATGAATCCACTTTAAATCCCGCTCCCTAAAGTGGATTTTAAGTGGATCCAAGCTCTAGTGTGATGAGGTCCTTGGATTAACATATTGATGTGGTATGTTTTGATGAGTTTCAAGGACATGTATATAATTCAGATGGACTATTGAAAGCTTTCATTAAAATATGATTCAGTTCTTTCTATTAGCTAAATACTGTGTCTCATTGTAAATCAGCAAGCATAGCCGATCACTGCAGAAGACGTCATTTGGAATTTTGGAGGAGTGTTTAACAAGATGATTTCACTGAACTGCAGCAAATGACTGCAATTATGCATGATGTATGAAATTCAATTTAGTATCCTATGACTAGTCAGAAAATTATGCAGGCAGACATCATTAATGTCAGGCAAAGAGTTAAAAGAGCAATACACTTACATTGCTCAGTGAAATGAGAAATATAATTTTCTTTAACCAATATAGAGGTCACAGTAAGGGGATAATTTTATGCAGAAACGATCAGAAACAAGAGAATTTGTCTTCCTGGAAATATCAATATGGAGATTTTGAATAAACATACATTCTTTTTGGGTCATTTTCTCTATCTCTGAAACAACATAATGTCATCACTGTGATGCCTCATGGGCCTTGTAGTCCCGTTCCTAGTGTCACTGTGGCAGATGAGGATGAAAACATGGGGTTTTCTCTGGATCAACAACAGCCGGACTCCTTCAAAATGCCTGATGTTGATATTCTTGCCCAAAAGCCAATTAAAACCGACCTTGAACAGCTCTCACCTCCCTTCGCTAGGAGACATTCCTTTACTGCAGACAGGGGAGTTAAAGAGCGGGTTCGCAGGAGTTTAGAATTGCTGCCAAACAAGACACTGATTAGCCATGTTTCCCCTGGGAAAATCCAGAGAGTCTCACATCTGCAAAGTTAGGTTTCGTTCCCTGTTCTCTAGGGAAAGAGGACGCTGAACACCTGTTTGGCGGGAAAACGAGACCCCAATATAGGTGCCTGGCACGTTAGAATTGTTGCGGAGTCAACTGAGCAGCTCGAGAAGCAACATCGTGTTTCCAGCCTTGTGTGGACTTCGCAAAGTCCGCAACCCCAGTTCCTTGCTTCACGGATCAAGTATTCACGATTGATCTAGCCTTGTTTTTTAGCCACGGACCTTGTTCTTAGAATCTCTGTTTCGCCTTGTTCCTAGTCACTGACCTTGTTTAATGATTCAAGTTTGTTTCCAGCCTTGTTCTCAAGCTACCTTGGACTTCAAAGACTCTGGGCGCTTTCCCCACACTATTGCTTGGCAATAGTGTGTGTTTCGGTTATTGGATTTAAAACTTTGAACTCTAATATCAAGTATTGGACAATACATTTCTGGACTTTATTTGACCTCATTTGATAGGTCAGCTTCTGAACTATATTCTTCACTTGTTTTTATTACTTTTATATATTTACTTAATAAGGATATTAGATAGATATTGGCCTCTGCGTCTGGTTCTTGGTGCTCCGCTGCCTAGGGTCTGACAATCACAGCCTATCCAATAGATTTAATATCATCCTTTAAATTTTGTAACTGCTTATTTTTATTTTAAAATTAAACTAGAAAAATATAGAAATCTATTAGGAATTTCTGCCCCCTGCAACCATACTATGTAACTGATATGCAACACACTTTACTTGTGTGAATTCTAATGCACTTAAGGTTGGTTTTGATAGACTATTCTTGCTGCTGCATAGAAAAAGACAATTAGGTATAAAAAGCATCACAGGCTGTTTGACTCTTGACATTCAAGGGTTCCTTCTTTGCAAAACAACATCTACACAGTCCTTATATAGCTACAAAAAGTTTTAAAATAAAAGTTACTTAATCTCAAACATTTTGAGACAATTTGTAGCCTTGTACTACCATACGGGAACTGCAAGGGAAACTTAGAATCACAGAATAATAGAGTTGGAAGAGACCACATGGGCCATCTAGCCCAATCCCCTGCCGTGCAGGAATACACTTCAATGATTAATAATCACAGGGTTCTTCACTTTCATTGGGGAAAAAACCAAAACAAATCTAGTTCTTTTAAAAATTTAGATGAGGTAAAATGTACAGTCACAGTTCTGTCCTTATGCTGAGTAAGAAATTAACTTAGTCCCACAATATTATTTATTATATTATTATTTAGCCAATGAATTAAGTCACACCAAAGATTTAAATGTTTCTTCTCTCTGCTCCTGGAAAGTAATCTTCCTTGATTGTTTTGAAGTCACTGTTTCCATCCTTCTTTGTAGGAACTGATATTTGCTCCATTAAATAAACTCAAGAAAGCAGTGCAGCTGTAAAGATGGAGGAGGAGGAAGAGGAGGAGAAAGAAGAAGAAGAGGAGGAAGAAGAAGTTGATTTTTGGTTTCTCACCTGTCTTCACAGCTCAAGGTGGGGTTGTGCATTTATACCTCTCCTCCTATAATCGTAACAGAAACATTATAGTCTGAAGTCTTATTCCCCCCCCCCCCCCGCCCCCAAATGGCAAGTTGTACTTCCATCTAATGCTGATGACATCCATTTTTATTACATCCATATTGTATGGTGGAGGTTTGTGGCTGAGAATGAATTATGCCAGCCCTTGTATCCCAACATCATTACCCCTATTTTGTTAAGGGAGGTTAGAGTGTTCTATGACGGTATTCTCGTAAATAATATATATAGTTCAAAAATGTGTAGATCAGAATTCAAGAACTGGAAAACATCATACTTTAAAAATAATCTGGATAAGAAAATGGTTACCTTGCAGTTTAAATTCATACCCCTTTCCCCAGGGATTGGCTTGGCTGGCTACCACTTTGGCATCATTCCTTTCCAATGATGTGGATGTAAGATATTAAAAGTAAAATCATTATGTATCTCCATATCTCACCTTGATTCCTCTAATAAACCTTGTTTTAACTTGTCCTCAACCTCAGAAAAAGTAAAATCATAGCCCACTACTCATTTTTTTAAAATAATGAGGACCAATGTTTCTATTTTTAAGTGTTTTAATGCTAACTACATTAACACTATAGATTTGGGGTAGATAATTACTTCAAGATATTCTTTAGGATGGTTATGTGAGGATTTGGAGCTACCTTAGCCTTTCAGGATGCAATTTTAGGAACAAAGCTTAAAAATTAATTTTTAAATGCAGCCTGATAGCAACACATTACTGAAAGTACTGTATCATTTTACTTTTTACCAGCCCCTGATGACTTACAGCAATAAAAAATGTTTTCTAGCAACATTTCCTATTTCTTCACTTTTCCTATATTTCTCTCCCTGTCAGCCATGACCTAGAATAGATGTGTTAAATACCAGTAGTATTGGAAACTTTGGTTATTTGTATGGCATCAGGTATTTTGTATGCCCACTTTCCATTCATGGGCATTATAACAATGTAGTGATTGTGAAATACCCTACTTTGAAAATGACTTGCACATTAGCGTCTTTTAATATTTACTCCTTAAACCACTCCTTATCTCTTGAGGAAATATGTAGCTATAATTGTTTGTTGTTAAGAAGAACATCAATTGCCTAGAATATGAATATTTATTTTAAGCAGTTCAACATTGGCTCTGTTGATTTCTGTGATTGTTATAAAACAGATGCATATCAATATTCCATGAAACACTATAACAGTCACTTTTAGTCTTGATCAAGAGTGAAAAGCAGGGTATAGCAACAACAACATCTAATTCAATATTCTGCCAAAGTGAAAAACAGAACAAAGTTTCAGTTGTTTAGAAGACACAATATTAAAACATCACAAAACAATAGGAAGCAAATACTTTGTCGAAGGCTTTCACGGCAGGTATCACTAGGGTGTTGTGTGGTACCATCGGATCCTCTGAAGATGTCAGGCACAAATGCAGGTGAAACATCAGGAGAAAATGCTGCTAGAACACAGCCATACAGCCCAGAAACCACACAACACCCCAAAGCAAATATACAATATGAAATACAGTATGACCTCTGTATCTGCTGGATATATGTTCCAAGATACACACACATCGCAAAATACTTGAAACTGTGGATAGTAGTAAATCAAGGTAGGACCTAGAGAAGTACACAAACACTCCCAGAGGGATTTTTTGAGAGAGAAAAAGTATGAAAAATACATTGTTTAGAAAGCGAATTCTTATGGTGCCATCTTGTGTTCAAAGTCAATGTGCTAGTTTCCTGTGTTCTGAGTAACTGTATTCTTCTCCTTAGTCTATCTTTCAGGCAGGCTTGCTATCCAGTCTTCCAGGCTAAAAGACAGGTTAGCACTGCACAGTCTCTATCACTATCTAGCCAAAAGGGGAACCAGGAATCTGAAAAAGTAACAAGGTGGCAAAAGCCTGATATATGTATAATGTCATTTGTATTGGTTTAAAGATAACCAGACACAAAATAAGGATGTTTCAAAAAGATGGACCGAATTTGAAATTGCTTTCACCCTTGAATGAAAACTCCTGGATACTGCAGACTACGGAAAAAAATGCATCCTTGAGCAAATGAAGCCAGAACTTTCTCTAGAAGCCAAGATGACTAAAGGGAGACTTCATAGTTTGGACATATCATTGGAAGATACGACTCGCTAGAAAAGAGAATTATCCTTGGTAAAACAGAAGAACAGTAGAAAAATAGGAACAGTTTTTGTGGACCTTACAGCAGCCAATGACACAGTGCAACATAGGAAATAGCTACATAATGTCTACCATATCACCCGGGACTATGATTTTGCAAAAACTATCCAGACCCTCCTAGAAAACCACAGCTTCTGTGTTGATCTTCAGGGCAGAAAAAGTAGATAGAGGAGGCAAAAGAATGGTCTACCTCAAGGCAGCATTCTTGCACTGACCTTGTTTAACATTTTTACTAATGATCAGTCACAGCCACCGCTCACAAAGAGCTTTATATACACTGATGACCTTGGCCTAACAACACAAGCAAAAGTCTTTGAAACAGTAAAAAACCAACTTACTAATGTCCTGAAAGATCTCTCCAACTACTACAAAGATAATCACCTGAAGTCTAATCCTACCAAGATACAAGTGTGTGCTTTCCACCTACGTAATCATGAAGCAATTGAAAGTGACCTGGGAAGGCCTAGAGCTTGAACACTGTTCCCACCCTAAATATCTTGGCATCACCTTAGACCAGGGGTCCCCAAACTTTTAAAGCAGAGGGCCGGTCCACAATCCTTCAGACTGTGGAGGGGCCGAATTATCATTTGAAAAAAAATACAAACAAATTCCTATGCATACTGCACATGTCTTATTTGTAGTGCAACAACAGCAGCAACAACGAAAGAACAATACAAATACAATATTTAAAAATGAAAACAATTTTAACCAACATAAACCTATTAGGATTTCAATGGAAAGTGTGGGCCTGCTACTAGCCAATGAGATAGTCAAGTTAATTAGGATTGTTGTTGTTGTTGTGTGCCTTCAAGTCATGTCAGACTTTGGCTGAGCCTAAGTCTAAAATTAATTATTTATTTACTACATTTATATCCCACCCTTCTCACCTCGAAGGGGACTCAGAGCAGCTGTATGTACATACAATATATTATATTATTAGCATAACACAATATTAGCATTATATATTACTATATTGAACTATACCACTATACTATTATATAATATCTAATATATAACATATAATTAATATTATTATATGGTATTACTATTAGTATTATATTGTATAACATAAGATTATTATCAATATTTTATATATATATATATATATATATATATATATATATATATATACACACACATACACACATATATAAAATGTATTATATTATTAAAACTGATATAAAAATATTATATTATAAAACTGAGGGCAGGGGCCAGGTAAATGACCTTGGAGGGCCGCATCCGGCCCCCGGGCCTTAGTTTGGGGACCCCTGCCTTAGACCAAACACTAACATTTAGGAAACACTGTGCGAACACAAGCACAAAAAAGCTGAACGTAATAACATCCTGCAGAAACAATAGCGCATGGGGTGCAGAATCAAAATTGGGGTTGTTGTATGTTTTCCGGGCTGTATGGCCATGTTCTAGAAGTATTCTCTCCTGACGTTTCACCCACATCTATGGCAGGCATCCTCAGAGGTTGTGAGGTATGCAACTAGCAAGGAAGGTTTATATATATCTGTGGAAAGTCCAGGGTGAGAGAAGAACTCTGTTAGTTGGAGGCCAGTGTGACTGTTGTAGTTAATCACCTTGATTCGCATTGAATAGCTTCATTTTCTGGCTTCTTCCTGCCTGGGGGAATCCTTTGTTCAGAGTCGTTAGCTGCCCCTGGTTCCCATGCCTGGAACTCCTCTGTTTTCAGAGTGTCGCTTCTTATTTACTGTTCTGATTTTTGAGTTTTTTAATATTGGTAGCCAGATTTTGTTCGTTTTCATGGTTTCCTCCTTTCTGTTGAAGTTGTCCACATGCTTGTGAATTTCAATGGCTTCTCTGTGTAGTCTGACATGATAGTTGTTGGAGTGGTCCAGCATTTCTGTGTTCTCAAATAATATACTGTGTCCAGGTTGGTTCATCAAGTGCTCTGCTATTGCTGATTTCTCTGGCTGAGTTAGTCTGCAGTGCCTTTCATGTTTTTTGATTCATGTTTGGGCACTGTGTTTGGTGGTCCCTATGTAGACTTGTCCACAGCTGCATGGTATACGGTAGACTCCTGCAAAGGTGAGAGGATCCCTCTTGTCCTTCGCTGACCGTAGCATTTGTTGGATTTTCTTTGTGGGTCTGTAGATAGTAAATGACAGTAAATAAGAAGCAACACTCTGAAAACAGAGGAGTTCCAGACATGGGAACCAGGGGCAGCTAATGACTCTGAACAAAGGATGCCCCCAGGCAGGAAGAAGCCAGGAGATGTAGCTATTCAATGCTAATCAAAGTGATTAACTACAACAGTCACACTGGCCTCCAACTGACAAGAGTTCTTCTCTCATCCTGGACTTTCCACAGATATATAAACCTTCCTTGCTTAGTTTCTCCATACCTCACAACCTCTGAGGATGCCTGCCATAGATGTGGGCGAAACGTCAGGAGAGAATATTTCTAGAACATGGCCATATAGCCCGGAAAACATATAACAACCCTATGATCCCAGCCATGAAAGCCTTTGACAACACAAGAATGGGCAGCTTGGAAGTCCCTGAACAGACTCAGAAGTGGAGTGGGCAGATAAAAAGACAACGTGGCAAAACAGCACTACCTAAAAGAATCCTCCACCTGTGCAACTGTGGAGCGGAACAAACAACTCAGCATCTGTATGCTTGCCCACAATGCTCTGCCTCATGCACAGAGGAAGAACTGTTTAAAGCTACAGACAATGTGGTTGCTGTTGCCCGTTTTTGGTATTATATTATTTTGGTGCGAATGCTCCCTTTATTTTATCAGTTTTATACTTACTTATTTATGCAATGCTTTTGACATGAAATAAATAAAAAAACATAAAAAGAGGAAGAGACTGTATTATATATGAATTGAATCAATTAAAGAAGCCACAGAGCTGTTGATAATACTGATGACTTCACGATCCCATAGGCCCGTTTTACACTGCCATATAAAATCCATATTATCTGCTTTGAACTGGATTATATGGCAGTGGAAACTCATATAATCCAGTTCAAAGCAGATAATGTGGATTATCTGCTTTGATAATCTGGATTATTAGAATTTCTGGTGAATCTGGTCCTGTATTTCTCTGAACAATTAGTCATATATCACACTTTTTCCAGTTATCCATATGCACACGCTTTATTTAAAAACTTCAAAAATGTGTGATAGTTTTCTAACAAAAACAAAAAAAGCTTGCATGAATTCTGGTTGTTCCCAAGAGCTTTTTACAGAAGAGGAAGTGTCATCATAGATTAAAGAAACAGCATGCCCTTTATAACCTGGACAGCTTTCATGGTAGTAAGCAGCAATATCCTTATATTTTTTTAAAAAAACTATTAACATCACAAATGTAGTAGGCTTGTGAGAAAGCTTCAGGGCTAGTTCACTGAAGTTAGAGCAATTACACAGGGAACCACAGATGTGACCTCATTTCATCTCCCAAATAGAATTGCCTTTCATGCACATTGTTCTACTTGTAACATGAAATACAGAATATACTCTGGAAAGTGGTCAGAACAGAGACGTTACCATCAATTTTAATAAAAGGGGCTGATCTTCCACCTCTAAAAGAGCCCTTACTTCGCAGCCTGAAATATTTAAAAAGGGAATGCAATATAATCACACATTTCAGAGCCAGAAGAAATTATGGACATTTATACTATTGGAGTTCAGTTAATTTGACAGGCAAAATGGGAAGAAGATGGTAATAAATGAAGAATTGAAATCATAGTGGGAACAGAGAGGTATGAGTTTGGAGATGATACATATTAGATATTGCATATTGGGAAATTTATGAAACAGAACTCTTCTGCAAACTTTAAATCAGGCTCCTAACATGAACCCTGAGAAAATCTTTGTTGCTGTTCTTGCAGAGAACACAAGGTTTTTGTTTAAGAGTATATCTAGCTAGGGGCATTATGGAATCCTAGGTAAAGGTTTTCCCCTGACATTAAGTCCAATCGTGTCTGACTCTGGGGGTTTTACTGATATTCCACATCCCCAGGTTGGCTGAGCCCAGGGACTGCAGCATGGCTATGAAGAAAGCTATGCCTGGTTCCAGCAAGGAACCAGCTCAGCTGTCTTGATACCCAATACCACGGGGACAATCCTAACTCTGTGTCAAAATTCAGATTTTCCCCCAAGTTAGCTCAACCCAGGGAAAGCCATGCTAAATTAGTCTTCCCTTAGGTTAAGTTGGATCTGCCCTGTACAGGGTTAATCTATTACAGGTCTGATCTAAGGTAACACTGATAGAAATGGTGTCAAACTACATTACTTCTACAGTCTAGGGCCAGCCTGAATCCTAACTAGAGAGCACCTATTGAATCGGTGGGATTTACAAGTACTATGTGCTGACATCGAACGTTTGACAATTTATTCAACGATTAATTTATCATATATATCTGTGTGGAGTCACGTCTAGGCTGTTCAGTGTTATAAATGTAGTCTACAGCTTTTAATATAAGAAAGGTGATTATGTCCACCTCCTAAAATTAGTGCAAGATTTTGACACCGATTCAGGAAAAGCTGCAATCATTCTATAGTGTAGATGCGCCCAAAAACAACAGTGAAGATTTATAGTTTTATAAGTCTGCCCTAGAAATATCCAGCACTATGTACAACATAATACATTCCCCATATGCTCATGTACTGTTATGAGTAATCATTATTCTGTAAGACAGTACATAGATATTGTCCTCTTACTGTAACATGATGCTTGTTTAAGAGCATCCAAGTTATTGCATGGCTGAGTTAAAATCTGAACCAATATATTTTTAATTCAAGAACTGTAGGGATAACTACAGAAAGAAACATTAGAGTTATTACATCATTAGGCAACACACTACATAGAGGCTGGAGTTGCAAACAGTGGAAATTTCAAAACAATAAAATGAACTAACACTGATTTTGAAAGTGAGTAATTTCATCCATAGGGGTCAGTAATACTCCATCGGTGTAGTATGAAGTCCTGACTCATCCTGTTTCTCAAACAGACACGCATAACTATGAGTAAAAGGGTGGCATGTTCTGGTAGGCAGGGACACGCAAATTTAATACTTTGAATGAACAAAATCTAGACTTGTGCAATGAAAATGTGTCAATTACATGGAATACAGATTTCCTTTAAAGCCTAGCTTTACTTTGTTGAGATGTTCTGAAAGCATCAAATCAGTCTGTGCACCACCTAACTCCCAAAGAACATGAAATTCTGAGTGGCTAAAATAAAATTTGCACAAAAGAAGTACAAAGCATAACAGATTAATTAAACATTGGCCGAATTTAAAAGCACTTAAAACACAAGTAAAGCAAATAAAAAAATCACTCTCACAGCTAGTTGCTCAGTATGTAAATTTAAAAGAACAAATAATAAAAGAGCAATACAACCTGCAAAGTTGATCAAAGAAAAAATTCAAAATCAGAAAACACCAAAGATAAGAAGAACACTAGAGCCAACTAATTATTATGAGAAAAGACATCACAGGCACAGAATTTAAAAGAATAAAATGTAAAAATGAGAGATTTTGACAGAAAAGCAACAACATTATGATGAAAGTTTTTAAAAGCACATCAAAGCAACTGCCAAGGATAAAGAACAAAGGGGTAACTCAGCAGATGTAATCATCATACCAGAAGCAGAGATGAGAGTCTTAGGCTGAATCTACATGACAAGGTTAATGCATGAAATAGCTCATGTCCTCAGATTCAGATCCTTCCTCTACTGAAATGTACAACTAGTGATGCTGGAGTGATTTTTCTCAGCTTGAAAAGGAACTGATATGCAGTGAAGATAATAAGTGAACAAAGCTACTACAGTAAGGTCTCACTTATCCAACATTCGCTTATCCAACGTTCTGGATTATCCAACGCAATTTGCCTCCCGCCCCAATCCACAGCTGTTTCTCTAGGCAGCAAGGATTAAACTTCTTATGGATTTAATTTCTGATAATGCTGCTACTGTAAGTTCATTTTATGCAATTCTATCTTTATTTGTAGTCAATTTCTTAGTAGCCAAAACAGGGTTTTCTTGACAAGATTTGTTCAGAGGGGATTTGCTTCTGTCTCTTGCCCAAGATCACCCAGTGGGTTTCCAGGACTCAATGGGGATTTGAATCCTGGCCTCCAGAGTCCAATGCTGAAACCACATCAACACACATTGCCATTACTACGAATATTCCAATAATTTAATTTCCACATAAAGCCTTAAACCTGTTTGAACATAACATTGAGAAGCAAAAGTGCTAAATGCAATAACATTATTGACAGAAAATGTTTCTATCCTACTTCTTTTGGAAAACCAAAATCACTGGTGCCATGTGTTTTTTGGCAGACAAATAAGTCTTTAGTACACAGAGGGAAATATTTTTCTTTTTTACTGATATGGTGCAAAAGACCCACAAAGCTGGCAAGGGATGAGCATATTGTGTACATAGACAGGGCCTTTGTTTTGTCTGAACTATTTTTCAGAAAGTTCCCTTTACTTCTAAGCAGCAGTAAGACTTGTGTGCCACATAAGGAGAAAGGAAAGAAATCTTTAATTATACTATTTGAAGATTGTGTTGTATTTTGACAACGATGGGTGAAGAGGTTTAACTACAATAGTCTTTGGTTTGGAGCCTGATATATGCAGAAGTTCCCACTAACCCACAGCAAGTCACACTCTCTCAACCTCAGAAGAAGGAAATGGTAAACTTCTTCTGAATAAATCTTGTCAAGAAACCACTGTGATAGGTTCACTTTTAGGGTCACCAGAGGTTGGAAATGAATTTGAGGCACACAACCACCACCACCACCACCACATTAACAGCAGCAGCAGAAATGGGACATAAATGTGACTTTCAGATATGTAGCAATCATCTTTTTTTTTTGGCTGAGTATTTTTGGTGTGCTTTCAGATCTAGCTCTTTTTCTCCCTCATTACCAGTAGCTAATATACTTTTTTCATATTCAACTGAATGTTCTAGTTCTAATATGAACAGACAGGAAAAGACAGGGAGAGCAGGAAAGAGAGCTATAATTCATACAAGAGTTTAAAAAATAATTTGCAAAGGCTATTCAGAGTCTGTTATGTTTTGTTTTGCTTGATATGCTCATATACAGGTGGACGGTAGTGGGCGAGAATCTGGGCTATAAATCCAGAAGCCCCTTTTTCGATTCTTGCTCATTTGGCTAAAGGGCTGCAAATTTTATTATAGGGATGGTATTACACCTCTTTACTGTATAGGGTTATTACAAGGACGATGGCTAAAATTCACTTAGGGACATCTGTCTATGTTTAAGTAACATTACTACATAGAGGAGCCAGAAAAATGACTGCTACCCATCAGGAACAATGCACAATGGGATCCAATACACAATAGGACACCAGCTAGTTAGTGCTGCTATGATTTTATGCGCACTTAGCCACATAGGTGTGACACTAAGGAATCTTGTATATTGTCAAGATACATAACAGGACATCCTCCAAACAAATCTTGCCAAGAAAACATTGTGACAAGTTCACCTTACAATCATTATAAGTTGGAAATGATTTGAAGGCACACATTGAAGAATAGAAATATTCACAGACCAGGTGAGAACATGGCCATTAAAAAAAACTGATGGGGAAAGGGAAAATAGTTTTTACACAGACTCTCAAGGATGTTTTCAAACATTTAAGCTTATTACATCATATGATCATTTAAAGATTTTCATTGAACTTCCCAACTCTCAATTCAGATTCATTAAAGATTATTTTTCTATGTTAATTTGTTTTGCATATACATAACTTTTATTTAGATTTTTAATCCTTTTAAATTTTAAATCCTTTTGGTTAGTCAAAAAAATGCCAGATAAAATGTTGACTAACGACCTCATCACATGGACTTCTGGCTCTGTCCTAGGATGCTTTCAAGACAGAGCCTGCCAGAGCCCTTCACATGACACAGGGCAACTTCCAACAGGGCTCCGTCCTGGCTCCATCCTAGGCCACAACCCTAAGAACATGGGTTCTCAATGCCTATAATGGGGCCAGCACAGGGGGATGCTGGGTGGCAACACTTTCCCATGTGTTATGGGGGAGGTGCAATGTGGGTGATGTGGGGCAAGGGGTGGTTTCCCCTGCTGCCCCACAGATTCGTCAGACTGCCTGGCAAATTCCCCCTCTGTCGCCCGCATTGGGGATCTCAATGTGATGAGGTCCTAAGTTATATCATTTTATGTGTTGTTGATATCATTTTAATTTTCTTACTTACATCTAATGTATTATGTAACTTGGTGATTCTTCTTGCTTAAAGGGATAGGTCTGAAATATTATTTAATATGTCAGGGAATTCAGCTTTAGCAACTTCTGTTCAATAGATTTTTCTAGGATATTATAACTTATTATAGTTGAATACAAAGAATTTAGCCAATTATCCAGCCAAATCTGGAGAAAAAGCACTGTGGGAAGATCATTTAAAATACTATTTAAGCTCCAGTTACATTTCTGATGAAGAATAGGAATGGCAGGGCTTTGTATAAACTCTTTTTGGATATATAAGTCAGAACAAGGGTCCACAAACTTCTTAAGCCAAGGATTGGTTCACAGTCCTTCAGACTGTTTGGGGTGGGGGTGGGGTGGATTGTTGTTTGAAAAAAAATGAACAAATTCCTATGCATACTGCATATATCCCATTTGTAGTACAAAAAAATGAAAGAACAATACAATGTTTAAAACGAATTTTAACCAACATAAACTTACCAGTATTTCAGTGGGAAGTGTGGGCCTGCTTTGGCTGATGAAATAGTCAAGTTAATTAGGACTGTTGTTGTTGTGTGCCTTCAAGTCATTTCAGACTTAGGGCAACCCTAAGTCTGAAGTCTAGGGTGAGAACCAGGTAAATGAATTTGGAAAGGTGCATCCGGCCCATGAGCCTTAGTTAGGGACTCCTGACTTAGATCTTCTCTCACAACCTATTCAAAGGGGCATTTAATTTTTGGCATGTATAAATCATGTCATTTAAAGCAGCCTTGGAATACCTTAGTCAGAACTGTTTTCCCTAGCATCATCTGATGCTCTAATTCAATGGAGCTATTAATACAGAAAGGAAAAGGGAACATACTACTTAGAATATAATGTCTCAAGAAGTATAACTCTTATTTTCTGTTATTATCATAATAGAATACCATTTATTCCACATTGAATTTAATATTGAAATACAGCTACAGTGTTTAATTTGACTTAACTGAAAGAGAAGAATCAAATAACAGAAGATGATTACCAAGAATATTTAATCACTTGCCATTTAGCACTCATCAGAAACATGTCACATTATTTCAATTAAATATTCTCTAGAACATTTGCTTCTGAATTCTATGCTGGACCTCATAGATCTCTTAGGGTTAATTCAGAAATTAAAATGAGAAGTTCAAACAAAAATGTGAAGAATTTTTCTGACACTATTTCTGTAATGGTGACACTATTGGATTACTAAGGACACAGATTCACAGCTCCAAAACCACACTGTTTGAAAGACGGTTTTTCAGTTAAAAGCCTTCCTTCACAATTGCAGTTTGTTGCATACTAAATAATAGATATAATCTATTCAGATATAATGTGGTGATACCTAGTGTGGACCAAACACAGGAATCTCATCATTTTTTTTTCTGTGTCAGGAGCGACTTGAGAAACTGTAAGTTGCTTCTGGTGCCTGGGGCACATTCATTCCAAAATTCACTTCAGGACTCAAATCCTACATTGCAAAAAATCTAAGGAACATGGATTTGAGCACTACGCTATAAGCAAGAAACAGAGGCACGAGTGCTTCTCCTCAGTCTCTTAATGAGTCATCACTGATTTCAAATTCTTCTAACAGTTAACTTTCCCATTTATAGACATAGAACATAATTATATTTACACTTGAGAAAATGCTTTCAGTCTATATCCTAAGGCATCACTCTATGTAATGCTTATACGTAAAACACAGTAAAAGATAAACTGTAAAAATGCATGTGTGATCGAGAGCACTTCAGTACAATATACACATGAATCTGGTGTTACAACTGAGCAACACTTAATTTATCTAATGTGGTGGAAGCAACACTTCTTAATTTATCCAGTGGAATGAAGAGGCCTATTGTGACAGGAACTGGTACTGCATTCAAGACCACCAGTTTCTTTCTTTCTTTCCTGGAAGCTTGCTCTAGCCTAATAGTCAATGACTCACAGACTGGCACCAATCCATGGGTCACCTCTCTGAGTAGTAATAGTATGGACAGCAATGAAACTTTTTAAGGGGAAAATTTGTCTTGTGCATTATACTTAATGAAAACACATTGCTCAGTAGCAGACTACACATTCAACAAGCTGAACTACTCAAGAGAGTAAAATCAATAACGCTGTTTCGGAAAGAACTTCAGACATTTTACAACACTGCTTGTAGAAAGCCTTCAGATGACAAGTTTGATTTCTCTGCTAGTTACTTGAGTAGTTAGGCATAGAATTATTTAGCAATGTTTTCTGGACATCTTACACACTGAAGAACCTAAGGGGTTATTGCCAACATTTTAGCATACCAAATTGCTGTTGTATTTAATGTTATATGTAGTGTGTTTTCCCCCCAAGAAGAAACTGATTGAATAATGGATAAATAAAATGGCTGTGTCAGTTCAAAATATAATAAGGTCTTTCACAGGAGTAGATAAATACACATTAAACTTAACTGTGTAGTTGGGGCCCATCATCCTCCATTTAGATTTTCTCTAACAAAAAATGGATATCTAATAACCCATTAATAAGAATTTTACCTCCATCATAGTAAAAGGTTGCCTACCTATAACTAGAACTTTTCAAGTGGTCATCTCTGCACACAAAGATGTAGGTGATTTCGTTTTTGCATAGATATCTTGGAATGTTCTAGAGATGGGTTTTGGTGATAAATCAGTCCCCTCACTTGCATGGATCTAAACTGTCCTGTTCTGCAGAAATCCAGTTCCATATATGCTACTGGAAGACCTGACACGAAGAAGGCAAGGGAGTATGTTTTGTGAGTGCACATATGACCAATAAAATAAAAGAATGACCGCTACAAGTTGGCAACCTATTCTTTTTGTTCATGGTCTCCGTGATTCACATATGTGGGAGATTAGCAAACTAACCAATTGAGGCTCATACCAGGACTAGCAACAGAATCACTCTACTAAAATGCTTTGAATCAGGACTGAGCATCCAGTCTATAATAAAACTGGAACATAGACAGCTATAATCAGCAAAGTGGCAGAGTGCTGGGGGAGGAATCCCATGGTGGCTATTGCTCAAGTCCAGTGATTGCTAACTTCTTGAAGAAGTGGCTTATCAGTAAGAGAACAGACAAGGTAGACAGCATTCACCACTCAATAGGAAAGATGATGGGATTGCCTATCCCTTTTTCCATACTTTCACAGGTAATGAGATGAGTAGAATGTTTTGAGTGACATAGAGTGTGACATCAATGGTTTGGACCAACCAGGTCAAAAGATGGGAATGTCATGAAGGTCAAAAGAACTAGCAATTCATTGAGATTGAATGTGGGAACCACTTTGGAAGGAAAAAAAGATTCATGTGGAGAGGATTAACTTATCTCTATGAAAGCAGAAGTAATGAAGGTCCACTCTTAGTGCTGCTCATTCACTGGCTCTATGAGCAGAGATGATGGTAACAAGGAAGGCTGTCTTCCAGGAGAGCAGGTGACAATCACAGGGTATTGTGAATTTGAAAGCATGTACCATATTTTTGGAGAAGACTAAAAAAAGGCTCCATGTGTGCAGGTCGATGAATATGCAAGTGGCCCTTAAAAAAAACCCCTTTATACTTGGGTGCAACCGTCAAGAAAGAACATCCTGAATCTTTGCTGAAGTGGTTGCCTGATAGCCCCCTTGAGGAAGATTGTGATTCTCAAATTTCAGAGAGAAAAAGAAGTAAATGACATATTTGAGGGGCCAGTTATCTGCAACACCCTTACTTTGCAGGAAAATGATAAAAGAAGCCCACTTAGATGCTTGTCAGATGTAAATATTACTATTTCCTTGATGTCACCTGAAGAGGGCAGACTCATCAAGCAATCAGCTTGCAGATGACCATGTCGAGGGAAGCATCCTTCTATGACTCCTGCAGAAGATATCAGCACCTCAAATAATGGTGGAAATTGCTATTGTATAGTCTAACTAAGGACACTGAAGAACCATGGTAGAGGGGTTACCATCTTTGTGATAGTTCTTATGAGGAGATAAAAGAGAAAAACCATCAAATCAAGAGTTGCTTGGGGAATTGTGTATTTTTTTTTACATGAAGAGACCTCTCCTGTATTAAGCAGAGGTTTTTACTGTATGCTTTATATAGGAGAAATCTCCAAGCAGTCCTTGATTTGATGGTTCCAGTGTATCACATTCACTAGCTGATGTGTCCGCAGGGATGGGAGGACAGCTGGGTTTGTCCATACAGATATTGCTTATCCTGGCAGATGAACTGGCAACAGGAATATGCCCCTGCAGATGCATTAGTCTCAGATATTGAAGATAAGCTAAAGGAGGCTCCAGACATGTATTCTTCCTTGCTTCTTAGGGTAGAAGGCCTTTCAAGAGTTCCAAAAATCGTCCTGTCACAAAACCATTCAGCTGACTATGGACAGTACCATGGTGAGAAATTTGAGGATGTTGATATAAAATTATTTTTCTCCATTTCAATATAAGGTTTGGAATAAGGGCATCCCAATCTGTTATGGATACATTTGCCATGAGTCATAGGGTAAGGAAAAGGCATCCTTATTGGAATTGCTGATCTGAATGGATTTGCACCAATATGTAAAAGCTTCTTGAGAACACTTTCAGGGCAAGCACTCCATCGTCAGATAGGAAAGTTCTGGATCTCAGAGACAAGTATCACCCTTATAAATTGGATATACAGTAGAGTCTCACTTATCCAACACTCGCTTATCCAACATTCTGGATTATCCAACGCATTTTTGTAGTCAATGTTTTCAATATATCGTGATATTTTGGTGCTAAATTAGTAAATACAGTAATTACTACATAGCATTACTGCGCATTGAACTACTTTTTCTGCCAAATTTGTTGTCTAACATGATATTTTGGTGCTTAATTTGTAAAATCATAACCTAATTCGATGTTTAATAGGCTTTTCCTTAATGCCTCCTTATTATCCAACATATTCGCTTATCCAACATTCTGCCGGCCCGTTTATGTTGGATAAGTGAGACTCTACTGTACTAGAATCAACATAGGGAGGACTGGTGGGGGAAAAGCAGGCTATCAACCAATCATCTAAATATGGGAAGACAGCTGAGTCTTGGAGGTGGAAATGGTCCTTATCATCTTCCTTCTTTTTCTTCTTAGCCTCTATTGCAGCCATAGTACATTTAGTACAGCAAGGCAAACACATTGACAGGTACATTCAAACACATGTACATGCAAGACCTAAGCACTGACTAGATACAGGGAAGTTTCAAGAAAAGGAGTAGCTCAGCAGAGCCTGCAGAGCCATCCTGAAAAAAGAATCTTGTATGTGATTTCTAACACATCTGGAAAATCCTCTAGTCATATGGTGTGATTGTTTAGATACATCCTCATAATGGGTGATTAAGCAAATGGGAAAATTCTAGAGACAGTATGTTTGGGTACAGGCATACAGGAAACCCTTACTCTATAAGGCCCCATGACACTAACAGGTTAAATGGCTCTTTACTCAGGCCTTTAGTTAAAGATTGCTCATCCCCATAGCAATCTGTATCTGAGACCATTTCTTTACACTTTTTACCTATGTCAACTTGATAAAGACACAGGGTCTATTCCCATCCCAATCTGCACTTCCAAGAATTTGCATCACTTTATCAGTCACCTCATGTTTACAATATTTATAATGGTGCACCTTACCCAGTCTACTTTTACAACCTCTCCATTTTAATCCATGTTTTTATTAGCTCTTGTCATTTGTTTTTACTGGCTAATGTTTACATTTTTATAATTGTGCATGTTGTCTATTGTTGTGTTTTATATTGCTATTGTTTTTATTCGGGCTTGGCCCCATGTAAGCCGCCCTGAGTCCCCTTTGGGGAGATAGAGGCAGGGTATAAAAATAAAGTTATTATTATTATTATTATTAAATGAGGAATATGGGAGTTAAAGAAAATGTTTGGTTTTAAATAATGAGAAAAATTGACCAAATTAGTGGACAATATGCAACTGGGTTTTTATCGGAAGCCATGGCTTATACATGTGTGCATGAGGGAATAGGGTTTCTACCTAAGATTTTCCAAAGATCCCAACATAGCCACAGAATGACTGACACGTGTGACTAATACAGATCATGAGAAAGAATATTGAGTTCTTACAGTAGGAGTAACATCTTGGGCCAAAGGAGAACACATAACCCTTCAAAATATTGGATAAAAGGGAAGTAGTGTTGTTATGAATTATGAATGTAAAACCCAATAAAAATGTTTAAAAAAAAATAGGTGGAAGACGACCATAAAATAAATGATGGAAGATCTACACACACACACACACACAAAAAACAAAAAAACAAAACATAACCCTTCAAAAAAGCCCTCTACTTTTGCAAGTTAAAATTGCACCAACTTAATTGAAGATGACATTATTTTGGCTTAGAGCTTGCCTATTTTACATACAAATATAGTTCTGTCTTTTTATGCTATAATTCTAAAATTATCTCTTTCTTTCTGTACTATTTAAAAAAGAATATCTTCAGCTATGATGTGGCTTCCCTTATCACCTAAGTAATATACACTTTGGTTGAATCTACGCTGCCAAATAATGCATTATATTGTGAGTATATAGCCATATGATGCAGTTCAGTGCAGTTCACATTCCATTACATGAGTCTACACCAGTGATTCTCAACCTGTGAGTCCCCAGGTGTTTTGGCCTACAACTCCCAGAAATCCCAGGCAGTTTACCAGCTATTAGGATCACTGGGAGTTGAAGGCCAAACCATCTGGGGACCCATAGATTGAGAACCACTGGTCTACACCGACCATATAATGCATTTTTTTTCATGTCACTTCTGGTGTGAGAGAATGGGCTGTCTGCAAGGACATCGCCCAGGGATGCCCAAATGTTTGATGTTTTACCATCTTGTGGGAGGCTTCTCTCATGTCCCTGCATGGAGCTGGAGCTGACAGAGAGAGCTCATCAACACTCTCCCTGGAATTGAACCAGCAACTTTCAGGTCAGCAACCCAATCTTCAAGTCAGCAGTCCTGGCAGCACAAAGTTTTAACCCATTGAGCCACTGGGGGCTCCAGTATAATGCATTATATAGCAGCATAGATCTAGCCTTTGTTAGAAGAGGCTAAGGTTTTTGCTAGGTCACTTTCTATGTATGTATATAGTGCATACATAGAAAGTGACCATTTGTATTATTACATCAGGCCCTGCCTTAAATGACTATTCACATAATATACTTTATTTTAAAATTTGTAAAAAAAAAACATAGCTTCACATAGTCATTTATTTTTTACGTAATTCCTTTCCCAAATTCTATTTACAAGGATTCCCAAGATAAACGCAATTAGATTCAACCCATCTGTTGTGACTGCAAATTTCCCCTTCACATTTATAGAGTTGACTTTTCAAGCGAGATTAGAAGCAAGCCACATGCTGCTGGCTGAAAGAAGGGAACCTATTCCTGTTCTCACGAAGGAGTTATCAAATATTCCCTAAAGCCTTAAGTCTGTTTGGAGATTATTGAGTAATCCTAGCATGATGAATACGGTGGTGGGGCTTGCAAATATATGGCTACAAGTGGAGCCCACAAAAAATGTCACCATGTATTTTACCTTGTTTTTGGTCCTAGCCAGTCATGGCCTTTTCAAGGATTCCTTCCATCCATTCACCTGCCCCAATCATTAGAATTGTATGTCAGCCTAGCACATTTAGGCCTCATTTGTAGTTTTAGGGTTTCCCTTTGAGTTTTTCCCCTAAAGATAATCCTACTTTTAAAAACCTTGAAGTTCTCTCATGCCTCATATTCTGTCTTTTGTGCATAGATACTCATAGAGTCATTTTGGAAAACTTGATGTTAAGACAGAGGAATCACGTTTGTTTTTTGTTCTTGGACAACCAAATTAAGGAAGGGATGGAACATGGAGGGTCAGGGTGCACATACCCTTTTACAAAATGTGCTGGTGGCAGGTCTTTTTAGAGCTGTCACAAACATCCTCATCTGAGAGGGTGCCGTTATGCGACTCAGAACACATTTTTTCTCTCTGTTAGAATCTATCACAGAATTCCTTTGCTGCCACCAGGTCTCTTACCAATTAATTCTCCTCCAAAGCAGAAATCACATTTTGAAGTAGGCCTTAGAAGGGTACACAGTTATAGCTTCTTTGCTTGTAATTTTTCCAACTGAACTGTCTTCAGAGCAGTAACATGACTCAAGCTGCTGGACATATGGCAGTATAATAATTAATAAAATGCAGAAGTACATCTGGGTAGAGTATTTGAGCAAAATAAAGTTTTACTGCAACACAGAACAATCAAGGCATCAAAAATTGAAAAGACAAAAATACATACAGAACTAGGAATGGACATGATATGCCTTGATTGTACCTTCGTTCCTGAAGTAGTTTGCAATGTACAGAGAGGTACAATATAAATGGATATATTTATTCTAGTAAATGATGTCTGATGTCTGAGTTCAAGTTACAGGCTCCTCTCTAAAGCAATGGGGCCAAAGAAGCTGCAGCTAAATTCATGTGCTGGCACACGCTGGAGCTCTCATTCCTAAGATTTAGATACAAGGTAAAGGTTTTCCCCTGACATTAAGTCTAGTCGTGTCAGACTCTGGGAGTTGGTGCTCGTCTCCATTTCTAAGCTGAAAAGTTGACGTTGTCCGTAGACGCCTCCAAGGTAATGTGGCTGGCATGACTTCATGGAGCGCCGTTACCTTCCCACTGTAGCGATACCAATTGAAGTGCTAACTGGGATTAACAGTGGGAGCTCACCCTGCTCTCTGGATTTGAATCGCCAACCTTTTGGTCAGCAGGTTCAACAGCTCTGCCGTTTAACCTGCTGCAAACTAAAAGTTAGCAGACAGGTGCTTTCTGGCTCTTCCAAAGCACTCCAAAATTTTACTTTAGGAATACCCTTGCAATTCCCTGTGATCAAGCCTTTGGGTTACCAGTAAATCTGCGAGAGGCCAATTGAGAAATTACTTATGAAACTGTTTTCAAGAAACATGAATGAAATATAATTACCAGGAAAGAGCTGTTTTAAAACTATCACTGCTGACTAAGTATATTCAGTATGAGAAGTAGATTTCATTAATAATTAGCTACAAGTTAGCTAAATAATTAGCCTTGTGCCCTTCTGCAGACAAAAAGGGAGTGGGCTGGTGAAGAATGCCTAACATATAATGGGTCAAACCTTGCCTTAAGCTAAGCTACTATCTTGAATTTAAGAGAGAGATGAACTTGCTGCCTGTTCATCTGGTAGGATTTCTGGGAGTTGAAGGCCAAAACATCTGGGGACCCACAAGTTGAGAACCACTGGGTTAGAGGGTGAATTGTGACTGGGTTCTTTAGAGAGATATAAGAAGATATATTCTCATGTTTATAGCTAATGTCTGATCACTGAATCACTTTCCAAACTACCTGGTATAAATTTAAGCTAGAACATGTTTGGGAAAAAAATTAATAAATATGAATTGTTTGTTAAGTATTTCCAAAAACTTAGCTGGATAGAATGAAATACATTGTTAACTTTAATGACCCTGAAAATTTCAGAATGAGAAAATATGATTCTCTCTGGTAGCTGATTGAGGGTGAATCTACAGTACCATGTAATGTAGTTTGGATTCCTCCCTTTCCCTCATACACAATTGTGTCCCTTTTCCCTTGTTTTTCCACAAATTCTTTCTTTTTTTCTTTCCATTCTCTACCTTCCTTTCTCTTCCCTTTTTCTTTTCTCTCTCACTCCTTTTGCACACTTTCTCCCTTTCTTTCTTTCCTTCTTTTCTTTTGTTTTCTTTTCTTCCCCTCACACCTTTCCCCATTTTCTTTCTCTTCCTTCCTTCTTTTTTCTTCATTGATTAGAATAATAATAATAATAAAACTTTATTTATATCCCGCCACCATCTCCCCAACGGGGACTCGGGGCGGCTTACATGGGGCCATGCCCAAAACAATACAATATAAACAGCATATAAAAGAACAGCACATCACAATACAATAAGCAATACAATAAATAATAATATCCATTACAAAATAAAACAAGGAGACAATGAAAAACAAGGGCAGACCACATGAACATTAAGTTAAAACTCGGGGTGAGAAAGACATAAAAATGAAAACCACAGTGAACAGGGTCATAAGGAAATGTGGTATTCTGGAGGATAGATATTAGAGGGAGCAATGGAAAAGAAATATAAAATGTTTACTCTCCAAAAGCACAGCGAAAGAGCCATGTTTTCAAGTCTTTCTTGAAGGCTGCTAGTGTGGGGGCTTGCCTAATCTCAGCGGGCAGAGAATTCCACAATCGGGGGGCCACAGCAGAAAAGGCCCTCTCCCTTGTTCCCACAAGGTGGGAATGGTCTAAGGGTCGTAAGTAATACACACTCCATCAACTTGGAAAAATATTAATACTGTATTATTGTACTACAGTGTATAATAGGACAAATGCTAGAGGGCTATAGAGCACCCAGTTGGAAATTAGATTATTAATGCTTTTCAGCACATTTGGGAGTAACAGTAACAGTCATGTGCAGCCTCAATATTGTTTTTTCTTTTTTCTTTTTAGAGATTCAAGAAGGAGTCACAAGAGTTCAGATTTGAGGAAAGAAGGAAGGGCACATTGAGTAATGTAAAAAGTCCTATTCCTGTTGCAGGAAGTAAAATACCCATTTTATTTCCTTTAAAAGAAATCATTTTCACTAGCCATTACCACTAATAGGAATATCCTTTAAATTATGTGTTTCTTTACAGCATGTTACTTCCAGACTTTGAGGATTTAGATTTTTCTTCTTCTTCTGGGGAATATTTTCTTTGACCCACTTAGATACTTTGCCCTTTTGCCAAGAGGTGCATCAATTCAGGTTCATTTATACAAAGTATAATAAAGGGCTGCAACTTGTATTCCCTCATATGTTGGTTTCTTGGGGAATGCATTCCATAGAGCACCCAGGTGAGCATGAGTTGCCAAATATGTAGCAGTGGTGTATAATAGCCTCAAATCCTTTGAGGAAAGGAATGATGTTTAGGATTTCTGACAAACTTAATGAAAGCATACAAATGATGAATAAGAAGGAGCTTGGTATTTGTATACCTTGCTCAATGATACAATATACAAGAGTTGTTGTGAGCAATGTCCAGCACGGGGGGGGGGGGGGGTGTGTGACAGAAAGTGTTTTATATAAATAGCTATAACTCCCCAAGACTTGCCTCAGTCTTCAGAAGTTTAGCATTAGATTTGGATCACAGTTAAAATCCAGAGATTATAGAGGTCATTTGGGATGAAGGAATTAGCAGCTGCAAAATGTTGCTTTTTACTTCTTTGGCATGCTGTTTTAGAGGCATAAAAATATAAATCCTTCTTCAAAACCTTTTTGTTATTGTTTTTATCCTAAAATCCCTGCTAGCAATTTTGTTGGATTTGGTGTTTTTAATACTATAAGTCTGCTTTAATACCTCCTGAATTTTGTACTATTGCCATTTTAAGCACTATATTTCTGTCTTTCCCTCAGAATCCTAAACACATCTGCTGCCTAAATCAAAGATGAGCAGTGGTTTTATTTTGAAGAACATGTTTCCTTTAAATCCAAAACCACCTAATCATCATTCTTCTATCACACTACGGTCTAGAAAATGTGAATATTGATGACATCATTAATAAAAAGGGCCCATATAATCAGGAAATATAAAATTCAATAAATCATCACTGTGCTTTGTTAATATTTATAAATCTATTATCAATTACCCCCTTCTTCCATTCTTTCCTTCCCCTGGAAGAGTCAGACAAATTTAGAATTAAAAAAGCACCAAACATATTGGACTAACATATTGTTTGATAGGTCAAGATAGTTGGAAGATGGAGGAATGATACCACCAGAATTTAAATGCCTGGGGAAAATATTGTACTTGTCAGAAATTCTCAGACACCATTGTACAGCTGGTGACTTGCATATCTGTACAGTGCTAAATCCATTCTATGTCTTAATTTTCACCTATATGGTAATGAATATAGGTTCAGCACCTTGGATAGCTCCTTAAAAGTTCAGATAAAGCTGAAAGGGGGCTTCATTGCTCTACTGACACTGCATTGTACAGCAAGTTCTTTGACAACACATTCTGAAAATACTTTTAATGGCTTCCTCTGAAAATGGCCAGTCTTCAAAGGAAGCCAGCTTGTAGGTGGGTATATGTAGCAAAACAGACACAATTCTGGCACAGAAGTCAAAGGGCTAAAGACCTTATAATAGGCTTCATGATCAAAGATAAGAGAGTCAGGAGCACATGAATAGAAAACACTAAAGCCAGATATTTGGACACACTGGAGACCAGAGTTTGGATCCAGAAGTTGGGGAACCATGATCCAAATGCAGATGATATGATCAAAGGGGGCTGGTGGTCTGGTTTCAGATTCAGAAGGTTGGAAAGATAACCCTACTCTGAGGAAATCCTTCTTGGATTGAGAAACCCAATACAGAGCAAAGCTTATATAAAGTTAGCTAGTACCCTGATGAATCTTTGGTCACATAGCTTGGTTGAACTGATGAGCTGCTGCAGTGTCACCTCTGGCCATTAGAAGGCTGCCACTGCAGGGAAGACTGGTTTTTTTAATTCCTTTTTGTTTGCATGCTGCTTTAGTAGTGGTAGCTAATAAGGTGGCTGGAGACTGCTGCTGGGTACACCTGAAAGAGTCTGCTTTCACATGTGTTTCTAAAATTTGATAGCTGTAGTTTACTCAGAAATTGTGGAGTTTTGTCTCTTTTGTAGGGAATATGCATCTTGGATATGTGAAGAAACATGTTCTCTCACACTCATTCCCAATTTAACTACATATACCATCAATATATGCAATTTTGTCCCCAGTCCTCCCATTTGTTGATGTTTGTGGACAAGTAGAAGGAACAAGGTCCTTTAGGTTATGGAGCTTACAGCATGGCACACTATATGGAACACTTGAAGCCTTCCATGTTTGGCTCAGTGCCTGAACCACTGGCAAAGTATAACAACATTTCTTATATTTCCCTCTTTCAGAGCAAAGACATTGCACTTCTCAAGTTATTCCATAAAAGCTGATGAAAGTGCTAGTGGAAATTGCATAAAAGGATCAAAGTACCATTGATGATATCCAGGGATAGCAAGTAATCACAGCACAAGTGGGTCCTGATGCATCTGAAGTGAAAGGGTCTATTTTTAGCCCATGCTTTTAAAAATATAAATCTAAAATCTCATTTTATGTAACCAACTAATACTTTACATCAAATAAAAATTGAAGACAATCAGTGTGTTATCAAAGGCTTTCATGGCCAGAATCACAGGGTTGCTGTGTGTTTTCCGGGCTGCATGGCTATGTTCCAGAAGTATTCTCTCTCGACGTTTTACCCACATCTATGGCAGGCATCCTCAGAGGTTGTGAGGTATATGATTGAAGACAATCAATCAATTATGTGACATTAATCACAGTTTTTAAATCCAGGTCAGATATTAAATGCATTTGCAAATGTATGGCTATCTTGACTCACTTTGGAAAGAAAATAGCAAATGCTTACAGAAGATTTGCTTACATACAAGCAGCCTCATGTACCCTCTCTGCAAATAAAAGATCCCATCTGAAAGATCTGGGAGAAATGGCGGGTCAGCATCAAGTCAGTGACAACATCAAGCTTTTGACTGATTGCACTATGTGGATCTGGCTTGGTATAAGGCAGTTTCCTATGTTCTTCTCAGAGCCTGGAAAAATAGCTGTTCTCCAACCACCCAGGACATTGGTCATGTTGACTGGGATATTCTGGGAGCTATATTCCAAAAAGCAAAATTTCCAGTCTCTACATTCATTACAGCAGGTTCCTATATACTTCAACAAATCAGTGTTTTTATGCTTCTAAAACAGGTGGATTTCAGCAAGCCAGAATAAGTAAGCAAAGTACAGGAAAACAGACATCTGTTGCATGAGTAATACAGAGATAACTTTCTTCTGCAATTGCTAAAATTCAGCCTACTGTTCTATTTAATTTTTATTGTTGAGTCACTTCATTTTCAACCATAAGGAGTCAACCCTAAGGAGATGCTATCGTGGTATTTTCTTTACAAGATTTATTTAGAGAAGGTTTTGTCTCTGAGGCTGGGAGAATGTAACTTAACTTAAAACATAACTTTGTAGGTTTCCACAGTTGATCAGAGATTCAAACCTTATCTCATGAAGATCTAGGGTGCATTCCTCAATTTATTGAGGGATGTAGAATTCTCTGCTGGCACAGAGGAGTGGGCTAGGGTCCTCAGTCACAAAGGCCAACTCCAAAGTACAAGATTCAATGGGATGAGACCATGGCTGATAAAATGACCACAAAATGCCATAACTTTGCAGTGTGGCTACATGTAGAAAATAACATTCAAACCACTAGACTTGACTTGCTTTCGTATTAAATTCCATAGTGCAAAATCCACATTGTCTGAATGATTTTATTACAAATTACAAATTTCTTGTTTACCTAATAATATTTTTAAAAACAGAAGGAAGATAATCATGATGTCTCCATATGCTGGTTAGACATTAGAACGAGGAGATATGAAAGAAAAACTACAATAACTTCTAAAGTGTTTTTGTAACTTTTTGGTTGGCCTAAAAAGAGTATAACCACAATATGGGTTTTGGAATTTAGCATTTGTCTTACTGTCAGTGTGGGTAACTTGCATTTGTTGTCCATATTTAATAGTTTATCATACCATATTACTAACATACCTCAAAATAAGCATCCTCCAGAGAAAGCAAAGCAGAGTATTTGAATTCACAGTATATAAAAAATTGAAAATGGCTTCATTTGAGTAGTTATAGAGCTGATGCCAGTTTAAAACCAACTGAAGTTTTAGCCATTGCTTGTAGGATTACTTCAATTGAACTTTTCTGAATGACAGACATGCAGGAGAAACAATAGTCTTGGACACCAGAAAGAATAAGCTGCATTGTTGCTTTCCACAAAAGCATATGTCGCCCAAAACATCTTAGTATTTCAAGACACCACACACTGAAGTTGAAACCATCCATTTGGGAAAATTTTATCTGAATTGTTATTCTGCCACATTTTTTCTAAATAGAGGCTTTTATAGGAATAATTATTCCTGAAAAAAGCAGTGCAAAGAGGATGGCCAATGAGTTATGATGTCTGCAGAAGCTTTGAGAAATACTTTTACTTAGTGTCAAATTCATAGTACTCCCACAACTCTTCAAGAAGATTTTGTTTCTCTAGTAACTCAAGCAACAATGCCAAAATGTAATACTTCATCAAAAATATCAACTCATGCCAGCGTACTCCTACCACTTCACTCCAGGATCTTGAGTTCTATATGAATCACACTGACTTGTTTTCATGAATTATATGAGTTAATTTTAATTCCTATGTAGTTTTTTTTAATAAGAAGACATCTGTTCCCAGCACTATCAACACAACACTGTGCCTGCTGTATCAGGCTAACATGACAACCTGCAGTATTGCTCTGGTGTCTTGAAATGACACAGGGCAGTAATAGCCATGCTTCTAAGCTATGGCACTTTATGCGTACTACTCGTACTACTCCCAGCTGGCCTGTGACAGCTGAGTGGATAATGGATGTGATGGGAGTAGATTGGAAACAATTAACCTTTGTAACATCCAAAATGCATCATGATCTCCATGGAGTTCATGAAGATTTAGATGCATAAGATGTAGATTTCAAGAGTTGGCATGACCTAGTAGTTTCAATGTGAAACTATGATTCTGGAGATCAGAGTTCAATTCTCCCACAGTGATGGAAACTGTCTGAGTGAACTGGGGAGAATCACACAAGCTCATCCCAGAAAACCTTGTGAAATATTCCTCTTAGGGTTTACCATAACTATCCTTTTTGCATTGCCCACCTCTGTCTGAACCCCTTCTGTTGGTGTCACCCCCTATGATGATATCATATGTGGCCAACACTATCCATACCCTCCTAGTGATGCTACTGTTATTACCTTCCACATTCACAATGAAGGAGGTGGCCTCCCCTTTGTGAATTTCATTCTCCAGAAATATATGAAAGGTTCACCCGTAAAAATATTTCCAGGTGAGTGAGACTGGAGAGCTTGTAGCCGGAGAGAGGTGGTGGTGCTTTATTGGTTAAACATTCCCCCCCCACCACCAAATTTCTCAGATTAACCAAATCCCAATGATAAGTCTATGAGAAGCAAAAAATTAGAGTTCCTCCAGAACTGCAAACACTATCTCAACCAAATTTTGATAATTTATTCACACTATCATTACCTACCTTTCTGCCAATAGCCTACATTGTGAAAGCGACAAGGCTTTCACGTTACGTTCATCAACATTTTCAATGTGAATACAACACAATTCACTAAAACTGACATCAGAATTTGATTCCCCAGACTAAACTTCATAAGAAAAACTTAAGTTTAAATACAATTTATGATATTTCCAAGTATATAACAGCTATGACTGGAGCTATTAAAGAAAAATATAAAAGACTGTTTCCCCTAAATTGAGAGCAAACAACCTGTTGCTGCTTTGTGAAACCCATTGGGTTGAGCTACATGATGCAGTTTTATGTTTTGTTGCACTGTATAGTGTGGTGGTGAGAACATTTGAAGAACTCAAAAGGAGTCCTCTATACAACAGTGAGGCTTCTTCCCAAGCTGGACACCTTCTTTTAGCTGTTCTGAATGCTTAATTTGCAGTAACCATGCACATCGTAGCAAAACATTACAAAGAATAGACACTGACATTTTCTGTTGTCTGTTACATGTTGACAGTCTCTTAGAAAAAGCCAGGGAGACGTGCACGGAATCTGTGAAAGAATTTCAGATCTTTGACACAGCAAGATCAGTGGTGGAGTCTACGGGAGGAGAAATGAGGATTCTTCACATCTGTTCAAGGCAGACTTGTAAAAGCAACATGCAGGCAGCTTTACCAATACCAATGGGATATCATAGGCCAATTGTGAACATCCCATTTCTGGACTTTTTCTGTTGTCAGCATCAAGAAAGGTTTACAACTCACTGGGAAGTAGTTCAGGAACTGCAAGTGGTCCTCCCTATTAATTGTGGCCATTTAAAATCCAACTTAAACAAGTACACAGAACTTTACAATGAATGTCTTCAAGAAACTGACACACTGATGGAATAATCTGACCTGTGGTGTAGAAAATGAAAAAAGATTACACCCGCAGAAAAACCATAAAACATATCTTGTTTGTGATGGACATATTTTGTCTGAATGTGAAGAAACTTCTTCAGATTTCTGCAACCTTGCCAATGTCAACAGCTACAAATGAAAGGTAGTTTTCAACTTTACAACGTTTGTAAACATACATAAGAAGCACATGGGGCAAGAAAGACTGACTAGACTTGCACTTTTGCGTGTCTACTGAAGTTTATCGATGGATCCTGATTTCTGTCAAAATGTATTGAAACAGTTTTCAAGTGTTTCCAACAGATGTTGTGGTATTCTTTTGTAACCACTAACTTACCAATTAAGACCCCTTCCAGACAGCTGTATAAAATCCCACATTATCTATTTTGAACTGGGTTATATGGCAGTGTAGACGCCCAATTCAACCCAATTCAAAGCAGATATTGTGGATTATCTCCCTTGATATTCTGGATTACATGGCTGTGTAGAAGGGTCCTAAGAGTCATTTTCATATTTTTAGATTTGAAACTTTGTAACTAAAACAGAAATTTGATGTAATTAGGTCTATATAAAATATAGAATGAATCTAATAATTTAAATTATTTTGTGTTATGGTCCTACTCTTCATAATTTCCTAAAAATGTGTCAAACCCCCACCCCCATTATTTTCTGGCTATGGGCCTGTCTGGCAAAGTGTGCTGGAGATGTGCTGCTTCTTTCCCCTGTACCCTCTGCAGCTGCTCTGGAAGATTCACAGGGAATGTGCTGATTTTACCTCCTTATGCGCATTCCTCACTCAGGAAGACTGTTAGAGAAGACACCATAGAAAATCTCAGTTCTTATTAGTTGTTCTACAACTGTGTGATCCCTTGGAGAGCAAATGTCATATAAAGTGAAGTCAATGCATCCCAGCCAAACCCACTTGGAATCACTAATTGCTGCTTCTTTTAGTCACTTTCTCTAATCTAGAAAAGATAGGCTCCAATGTTTCATGCTTTAAACTTCTGTAAAATTTGTGATGGAGTAAGTAAAATCATTAAGTTTATGGCCACTTTAGATCTGTGAGAATGCATGCACCTCATCTCTTAACAATTCCCTTAGAGAACTGGCTACACCATTTATGTCAATCACAATTTACACCACAACTCTCTTGTTAGACATATGTTAAATAAGTATGCAATTTTAAATGACATAAGAAATGTCCAATGTCTACTAAGAAGACTGCTATGAATCAGAAGTGCAGCATATGCATTTTGGTAACTTTATAATAGGAAAGTACAGTATATATAAAAATGTTGCGTTAGGACATTGACACCACAGGGAACAGCTCATCAAAGCAGTAAAAGTCACACGAGTCAAACTAAAATATTGCTATAATAATGTCAATATGACTCACCTTACAAAATGAGTTTGTAATTCTAGCTCTACAATCATACAGAAATTTAAATTTTCACTGGTTTTATTTGTGTTTGAATATATATTTGCATGAGCAATATTCTAAAATATATAACCTGGATAAAAAAATAGAGCACCAAATATAGTTTTATGTCGAACTCAGCAATAATGGCTTAACTGATACAATTAAAACCCTTCTTGTCCTTTAGATAAAAAGTAGAATTAACTTGGCTTTTTTCACTGTAGTTGCCAGGCAACTATAGGCCTGTGAAACCTTGAAACGTAAAAAAAATAATTTAGTTTGAGTCATTCTGATGTTAAGGGTCTGGCTCATTTGCACTTTTTAAAAGACAGGTATAATTAAAGATTGTTGTTAACTGAAAATAACCAGTGATTTTAACACTGGCCAAAGAGTAATATAATTATTAAAGACAGAACAGTGATCTAGTTCAGACAATCATATCTTGACCTAATATACGCATATATGAGCAAGACTGTGCTGGTTCTCCATTACTGATTCCTTTTTTTTGCATGCCACAATTAACCTTAAAAGTGTTCACATAATCATAATTTTCTCTTAATTCCGAGTCAGAAAACTGCTTACCAAGATTGACAGGACAAGACCTTAAACCATTATCAAATTAATGTCTTGATTTGTTTCAAATTTGGTAACTACGGTCCCTTTCTTCAGGAACAGTGGGGAAAAATGGATGTCTATGTGACAATAGGTACTGCTTAAAGAGAAATCTTCATAAATTGAAACATTCTCTTTTCATTTCACGAAGAGTCGGAGACAACTAAACAACTGAGCAGCAGCACATATAGTTAAGTCTTTTTTTTAATGGGAAGGGAAGCAAATAGTTGTAGGCTCACATGATGCCTTCTTTCAAAAGAAGTCAGTTCTTCACCGTTAATAACAAAAGGATATGATAATTTATAAACTAAATTGTTTTTTGTTAGTCATTGCCATCAAGTCCACTTTAACTCATGGTGACCCCATGAATGAGAGATCTCCAAGACATCCTATCATCAACAGTTCTACTCAGGTCTTGTAGACTTGGGGCTCTGGTTTCCTTGACTAAGTCCATCCATCTGGAATTGTGGTCTTCCTCCTTCCTTTCTTGCTGCTTTCTACTTTACCAAACATTATTGTTTTTTCAAGGAGTCACATCATTTCATTATATGGCCAAATTCTCAGTTTTGTCATCTTGGTTTTTTAAGGAGAGTTCATGATTGATTTGCTTTGGATCCATTTATTTGTCTTTTTAGCAGTCCACAGTGAATTGAGTGCATTGTTGCAATTGTCTTTTTATTTTTACTTGGTTATGTAATGTGTCTCCCCTTCCCCTTTCCTAATCTTGGTTTAAATCTCTCTTGGGGTTTGTGGATCTTCTGGAAGAGGTCTCTTTTTCTTCCTTTTTTGTTGTCATCTATTTGTCTGCATTAATGAATATCATAATTCTCCTTGTCACTGAACAGTTACATTCAAGGTTCTAGCCTTATTTTTGTCATCTTTTACTTTTGATTATTGCTTACCCTTAGCTTCTTCAAGGTTTTCATGCATCATCCATTGAGGCTTCTCTTTCTTTTTGGCTGCAGATAGTGTCTTCTTACATTCCTCCCTGATAAAGTTCAGCCCAGAGCTCTTTTGGCTCCCAATCAATTATGGTTAATAGTTCCAATATTTCTTAACATAATCTATAAATCACATGGGGATATTCATCAGGTTGTGTTTTGACACAATAGCTGGTTTAATTATCTTCTTAAGCTACAATCTGTGTTTGGTTTAATTACATATTTCTCATTTGTCTTCAGTGTGGTTACCCATTCAGGATTTTCCCAAACCTGGAGGTTTCCAGACGGAAACCTGAAATCTAAGGGTGGCCCTGGGGATATCATTATGAATTGCACATTTCCAACCACAGTGGCTCACAGCTTGTAATTCAAACACATACACACATAACATATTTTTCTGTTTGGAAATTTGCTAATTCCCAGATCAATGTTAAAAGAATGGATTATTTCTTTTTGTATGCTTATGATAGGATAAGGAACATTTAGTCTAGCTTACTTGGTTCTAGCCAGAAGTGAATATAGAACAAGAAGAGGTTGAACCTTACACTAACTGTAAAGAAGGAGAAAGCTAACTAAGAAAATAAATGGAAGTTAAGCAGGTTCAGACTGGGTTAGTACTTGGATGCAGGCCTGTAGCCGGGGGAGGGGGGTTTAGGGGTTCAACCCCCTCCCCCAAATTTTCAGGTTAAAAAAAACCTGGTTTACTCATGAATTTTAACTGGTTAACCAAATCCCCATGCTAAGTCTATGTGACGCAAAAAATTGAGTGTCCCTCCAGACACTATCTCAAGCAGATATTGACAGGTCTCAACCCAGGGGGTGGGTCAGGGGTTCAACCCCCCCCCCCCCGAAATTTTCAAAACCCCTCCCAAATTTTTTTTCTGGCTACGGCCCTGCTTGGATGAAAGCCTACCAATGATACTAGGTGCTGTAGGCAATTTTTCAGAGAAAGGAAGTTATACAATCACTCTTTGCCTAAGAAAACCTCATGAACTCTATGGTGTCACCAACCATAAGTTGACAGGCAACTTAAAGCCACATGTGAACAGACATAGTAAAAGGTAAAGGTTTCCCCTGACGTTAAGTCCAGTCGTGACCGACTCTGGGGGTTGGTGCTCATCTCCATTTCTGAGCCGAAGAGCCGGCGTTGTCCATAGACATCTCCAAGGTCATGTGGCCGGCATGACTGCATGGAGCGCCATTACCTTCCCACCGGAGCGGCACCTATTGATCCACTTACATTTGCATGTTTTCGAACTGCTAGGTTGGCAGGAGCTAGGGCTAACAGCGGGCGCTCATTCCGCTCCCGGGATTTGAACCTGGGATTGAGCTTGCCTTGGATACTCAAAGTGGCAATAGCCGTCCTCACTAGTGACTGTTGATAGCAAAGCTATAACTTAGCAACTGGAAACGAATGCCCTACATTCCAGAGCATTACCCTAACACTGTGGTCTTCCACACATTAGTACACATACGTTGTGTTGCACAACATAGCTCTTAAAGCCCTCTCCTCGCTTTCCAGTTTCGCACTCTGAATTCAATTCAGCTGAAATAAGTTGGGGACAGAAGGGAAAAGTGTGGAGAGGAGAGAGAAATTGGGATGTTGTAAAGGAGGCTGAAAAAGTGGGATAGCAAAGATGAACTGGGGCACTTAGAGAGTGTGATAGCAGACCATTCCCATACAGAAAATAGCTCCTATGGTGGATATGGTCCATAACAATACGCTCATTTCCTAAAATGCAAACTAGCGAGACTAAACCAAAAGTAATTTGCTAAAGAACCTAAGCATTAGAAGTGTACAATCTGCAGTCTACCATTTTCTATTCCAGTGTCAATTTCTCAAAAGATTAACTGATGAGATTTTAAAATAAGTACCTTGGCCACAAAACATGGCCACATGTGTGTTCTGAATTCCAATAGCCAATTAATACATTTATTCCCATGAGCACATTTTACAGAAGGCAAAAATGAGGATGATCAAATACAAACAGGCAAAATGAACTCAAATATTTCATGAAAACTAAGAGAAAACTCATCATACCGCACAAAAGCAAATTAACTTATCAATTAAAAAAAAGGCAATGCCAGCAAGCAGACACATCAATTGCTTGAAGAGGTGGTAGGATTTCCTTCTCTGGATGTCTTAAAAAGAGGCTGGCCAGCTCTTGAGACCCCACACCGAGCAGGGAGGTGGACCTGATGACCCATACAACCCCTTCTATGATTCTTCCGTAGTCCTTTCCAGATAATCATTGTCATTCCCTCTATTCCCTCCCACATAATTACCCCATACTCAGAATACCCTTTCTCTTCTTTTCAGCAGCTAGGCCCATGTCAAAGACAAGTGCTAAGCTACAGCCAACCATCAGAATGCCATTCATGGAAATAAAAGTGATGCTGGAGGCCGGCACTTCTTTTTCAAACATGCCAGTTTCCCAGTTAAAATAAGAAAGAGCAAATAAAAAGCAAGAAGGGGAGCTTTCCCCGAGGCATCTAAGATAACAGCAATTGTCCAAGATAGAGTGATGCCTATGGGTGTCACATTAGGGAGACCGGTTCTACACAGTCAGCATGCATAAGTTTGTAGGAGAGGGTGTTTTATTATTCTTCCTCTCTCCTGTCCTCCCTCCCTCCCTCTGCGCAATTTGAGGTAACCTCTTGTAACCTTGCCAGGGCACAGTTTGAAGCAACAAAGCAGTCGTTCTCAGCAGCATCAGGGAGCACACAGCAGTAAGCCAGTGGTCTTTATTAAGGCTGAAACATCATTATTCGTTAAATGTTCTGAGACGGTGAGGTGAGGACCAAGCAATTGAACAAATGTTTTGGGAATCTCATCTCTGTCTACCTTATGTCTCAATTGCTTAAGGCTTTAATGGCCTTTATTATTTTTTCAAATGCTGGCTCAAGCTATTTGCTTTAAGCGCTTTTTTTGGTTTCTGCAGCATTCTTTTAAATAGCTGTGCAATGTACATCTAAAAGCAGTTAAAGATTCTCGTCTAAAAGAATAGATTTATATTTGCACAATGGCCAAGGGAAATCTTTGACTCTGATGAAACTGCTATAAAACTCCCCTGAGCTAGGTTATAAATATAATAAAACTGTTGTGAATAAGCATGAATTTAAATGAGAAGCAATATTCTAATGATTAATTTCTAAAATGGGTTTTACTGAAGGTTTAGAAAGCTTGTTATAGAATGCTTCTTTCTCATTTGGAAATACACAGGTCACCTTCCCTTCTTTGGGATTCACATATATTATGTTCATTGGTGGGAATGCCATCGTTTCTAGAGGGAAATATATAAAGTTTGAATGTTTTGCATGGAAGTGCATCTTTAAATATTTATAAGCATATGACTGACTTCTCATGTATGCACAATTACCATTCGTGCTTTCAGTCATTTTATATTTTATGTTTCCCTAAGAATTGGGACCTAAGGCAGCTTGCATCAAAATTAAGAGAGGTGCAGATAAACAATATAATTACAAAAACATAAATCATTAATTTATTATTTATTTAAGGCATTTGTTTACTACCTCACAACTCATGCTCCCTCCCTAAAATGTGGTACACATAAGAAGCAATATGCCATAATACTAAAATAGGTTTGAATTAAAAAGAATTTTAAAATACATTGCTTTCTTTTAAAACAAATGAAATAAGATGGCTAGCATAAATATTACAGTGAAATGATTATATATGCCTGGAAATAATTGGGAAGATGACAACTCTAAATACATAACAAAAATCCCATTATTGGTGCTAACAAGAGTAAGCCCAATGAATCCAAGGGGTATTATTTACCAAACACGTTGATTCACCATTCAACTGCTAGATCTGCTCTAGCTGGGACTAGAGTCTAAACTCTCTTCTAAGTATATGATAACAGGTTTTACTACATGGTTTGAGAGCTGCATATATTTAGACTTTAGAAGACTTCAAGCCAAAGGGCTTTGGGTTACAAGAAACAACACAGTGGAGATATGAAAGTTAAAAGTCTGGAACCAGGCATCCACATTGCAAATGCCTTGGGTGGAATGCCTCTCAAGACTGCAATAGAAGTCACCATAGGTCTGCTAGAGTGGGTTTATGCTTGGCACCCGTTATTTTTTCCATGTGAGGATATAGTCAAATTGAATAGTGTTAGCAACCCACTTTTATTAGCACTGAACAGGGACTAGATGGAAGCGTACAAGTCAACCAGTCCCAGGTATCTTCTTACCTGTTTGATTAATTTACAAATCTAAACAAGCAAAAATGAAGACTTTTTAGAACTGTTAACAGTTATAAGTTCATGAAAAATTGATGCTTTTAGGAAGGGTATTTTAAAAGTAACTTCCTAAGCTCTGCTCCCAAATATGTGGGTTTCCTTTGAAGTCCTAAATCCACTTCCTGTATTATCAATGGAATACAATGCTTATCAAATAAATTAGATAGCATTACAAAGTAATCCTATTTACTGAGCATTATTTTAAATCAGAGCACGCCCTTGCAGTTGGTCACACTTTTTCTTATATTAAACTTCATTCCTCCACATACAGACTATAGAATCTTTTAGAAGAAGTTTGTCCTGCCTAGGGGAAGCAAAACATGAAGGATGTTGTGGCTTGAGATAAAAGCCAAACTTACTTGCCACTGTGCACATTTTCCAAGTATGCTCCAGTTTATTCCCACTTTGGTGATTGAATAGGCCCTTCTCATCAGAAAGAATGGAGGGATTGAGTACAGCTCAGATGGAAGAAGGGCTACTGCCAAAATGCTTATTCCCTAGCTGCTATCATCATCATCATCGTCGTTATCATCGTTATCATCGTTATAATCATCATCATCGTTATCATCGTTATCATCGTTATTATCATCATCATCATCATCGACTATCGCTTTTGGCCAAGTATAATTGTCTTCCAAGGTCTTGGCGGTGGGTCCATAAGTGACTGCCAAGAGAGAACTGTGTGCCAAGCAAACTCTTGCCTTCCATCTGGAAATCTATGCCCTCATTGTGAAAGGCCATGAGGATCCCTACTTCTAGGAGGTTCTGAATGATTAATTCTACAGGAGAAAGTAACACAGAAACCACAAAGAGAAAATGGATACAATGAGGAAGTTGTTTGGTTTCTTATTCCTACATTTTTCCCCAATATGGAAATAGGAAATGGATCACCTTTATTCCAGCAAAGTGAATGCTATGGCCGAAAATGCTTTGAGAAAAGTTCTAACATTTTTTGTAAATTCATTCTCTTTTTAAGAGTTTACTTTATTATGAATTATTTATTAATTTTATGATTATAATAATATTTTCTTAAGGCTGCAATTTCTCAGCAGTTAAAATATCATATGCAATAATATGCCTTCAAAATGAATAGATTCAAGGAACACTATTTCTTTACTCAGTACACCTCAATGGAAGCTTATTTCTTCTAACAGTTTATTTCCACTGCAGATTTACTTTTGGAACAAATAAAGACAATGCATCAAATTTAGGTAAGCAATGTCTACTCACGTATTTTTATTACAAGAATAAATTGTATAGGTATGATTTTGCGCGCACATACATGGTACAAAGGTAAGATGAATTTGATAAATCTAGAATGTGTTTAACTGTAGTAACCAAGGCAACAAGAAGACATAGAATAAACAAGTGGAGTAGGCTGGTAAGATAAGCCAGCAAATCCTTTCATACTGTGGGGTGATTGTAATGGCAGTATAGTACATGAGTGGCACACATCAGCATTGCTACAAATAAAATAAAACAAAAATTACCTCAAAAGACTCCCCAAGACTAGAGTTTTCCTAGTGATCATTTTAGCCATTACCAATTTTTTGCTGTATAGATCCTATTGCTTATAGCAGGGGTTCTGTTGTGAATGAGTCTTCTGAGGCTGTGAGTGATAATGGTAGGATCAAGAGGGGAAGGAAGAATCCTCGCGAGGAGGGCTCGCTGGAAGATTTACATAGGAAGAGAGTCAGGGAGATAGATGAGGAATCCTCAGATGAGGATTCATTTGGGGAGTTGGAAGGGAATCCTGAGGTGGAAATGACTGTTGAGGACCTGGTGGTGACGGAAGGGGTTCGCATTGACTGGGCACGGGCTCTGGAGGATCTTGGGGAGGAAACTGGGCCCATGGATGCTGAGGACGCAGGAGAGGCTTGGGTTTCTTCAGAAGCAGACCCCACATGGTCTGCCTGGAGGAATGAGGGTGATTCCACAGGTGTAGACAGGGTTGGGCATAGGCAGAGTGATTTTGACTCTGATGAGGAACTTGGGACACCTGATCCTAAGGCGTTGGCTGTTTGGAGCTCGGATTCTGATGAGGAGCTTTGGACACCTGATCCTAAGGAGTTGGTTGTTTGGACGCCCAAGGAAACCTAAATAAATTGGGGTTTTTTTGGCCATTGTTCCTTGCGTGTGGCAAGGTGTTGTTGGGCACCATTGGGTTTCCTGTATTTGACTCCGAAGACTGGCTTGGGACTTTGCAACAGATGTAAGTTCGATCCGGGTTATTCTACGATGGAGGGCTGGAACTGTGTGGGTTTTCTGTTTGGACTGCATTGTTATTGCTATTTTGCATTAGCTGCTGTTCGCCTCCGTTGTCTTGGCTCTTTGTGTTATCCCGCAACGTGGACCTTGCTGTGCTGACTTCACCCTTTTGGCCTTGGACCGGAACTCGGCTTGGCTTCATTCCCGTGTTTGTGGCTGACTTCTATTGCTGACCGCTGGCTTCACTTTCGACTCCGACGCTATTCTCCAATCCTGACTCCGGACCGGTTTGACTTTGCTACAACGTTTCATTCCCCTGACATCTGGCTTGGCTTTCGACTCCGCAGCGGCTCATAGCTATTGCCTCAGCGTTTTCCAACATTGTTCGTCCTCGCCACTTTTGGCGAAGAACTTTAGCCCGGTTTGGGCTTTCTCTTTAGTTTTGGGCTTTTTGCTGTACTTTTGGGTTTTGGGGAGGTTTTGTGCCTTTGGGAATTCTTGCCCTTGTTTGTTTTGCTGTTTTGACTTTGCCTTGCAATTTTGAGCTGTTTTCAAGCACTTTGGTTTTAATCGGAATTATATCCCCGGATAATCCGGATTATATTCCGGTTAGTGTTTTTGAGGTTTCTTGCTCTGAACTGTTTAATCACACTGAAGTTAAAGTGTTGTGAGCTCTCTGGACTTTGTACTGAGCTTTTTTGAGTTATTTTTGAATAAACTATATTTATCTTACCGGCTGGCGTCTGACCTTTGACAGGTTCTCAAACTTTTTCAGCTGCGAAGCCATTTTTGAAGCAGAAGTTTCTCATGGCGCCCCAAGAAATGTTTATATATTATATTATATATAATGTATATATATCAGGCATGGGCAATTTTTTTGAAGCATTGTGTTTTAAAATTTGACAGCTGGGCTGATGTAGTAAAGGAATTCTATGAGGGAACTTCCTTTTAAGTTTAAATTGCCCTGGGAAGGCCATGCGGTTTCCACCATGTTAGTTCTTCGGTTTTATTTCTCCCTGTGAGGACACATTTTGCCTCTCTATAGGCAAAATATAGGTGCATTGACTTTTTTTTGCCTTCTACCTCCTTTAGAAGATGAGATTTAGCAAGATAGTTAGCTCCAATACTTTTCTATCAAGAATGTATTTCTTTTTACTTTAATCAATCTCTTGAATCTAAAGATTGATTCTGCAATCCTCAGCCATCCTAAAGATTAAAAGTCTATTCCTGCTCATCACACGTAGGTTTCTGCTGGTTATGGAGTTCTCTTTCTTTCTTTCTTTCTGAACTTATCCCACCAAATCAGTAAAGATACAGGAAACAAAACAGGCTCTTTATTGTTTAGCCAGATTTGTCTACAAGCTCACATCACTATGCCTTATGAGACTGAAATTAAAGCTTTCAGCTCTCAAACACAATAGGTAATTGTTTTGCCCTATATTCTAGGCCTCCTGGAGAAGTCACCAAAATAGAAGTGTATAGTTGGTTTACAAAATAATCAACCTAGTCATCATTTTGGCCAAGCCCTATTTGATGGACACTGGCAGTCAAAAAATAAAAGAAACTGCACCAAAATAAAGGAACCTAAACAAAAACAGAAGAACTTACCTATTAGTGTTGATGGATAAGACTACCAGTAAACTGCATTCTCTGAGAAGTTGAAACACAATAAAAATGGAAGACATGATGTCGGTTCACTACATTTCATTCCTTACATGTATCAGTTTTATCATCTTAGTACACTCTTTTATCCTGAGGGGCTGTGAATGTTATATATAATCCATAAAGGCACTGTTTTATGAACTAAAGTGCAGAATATGAACAAGGAAGATAAACTACAGGTTGCATATCTCTTATCCAAAATGTTCTGCACCAGATGCTCTGTATTTTGGATTTTTTTTGGATTTTGAAATACATATGATGGAGATGGAACCCAAGTCCAAACACAATTTATGTTTCATATACATCTTGTAAACCTAGTCTGAAAGTCATTTTATATATAATATTTTTAATAACTTGATACTTGAAATAAAGTTTGCCTACATCTAACCATCAGAAAGCAAAGCCACCAACATGAACAATTCTGGAGTATTTTGAATGTTTGGAGATGGAAATTCCACTTGTAGTGAGAACTCCAATATGAGGAAAGATTGCACCATTGGGGTAGTTAGGCTTAGGATAAAAATATGCATGATATAGAAATAAGTTCTTAGTTTCAAAACCTCACACAGTCTTGCCAAAGAAGGGCAAAAAAAGAAGAAGCAATAAACATGGATGCAATCACAACATGCTAAAATAAACTAGGGTTTTTGCTTCTGATTAATAAGTTGTCAGCTATGTTTATTGCATTTACATTCATGATAAAATTGATAAAGAATATCTCCTACAAGCTCGATGAAAAAATGGGCATGCAGATCATATTTCTGATGATTACAAAGAAATTGGGTAGGAACACACCTATAACTCCTTTAATCCATAACAGGTATTTTATGATATAAAACAACAGGTATTTTGTGAATTTTTGTTGCTGTTATAGACCGCGATACGGTGGGGGATTCTGCATGTGTCAGGGAGGCTGAGTGCAATTCATCATGAGATGAGACTTTATGAAGCGTAGGATCACCAAAGGCAGAAAGCTCAGAGCAGAGACACCAAAGCATAGACACATCAGCAAGCGATAACTACTCGTTCAAATGATCAGTGCAATGGAGAACTTTAAGAAACTTCAAGAGAAAACCAAAACATGGAATTGCAATAATCAGACGCAGATCATTGTCTTTTATAATTTTTCCTGTTATATAATTTTCAGAAATAATTTTGGAGGAGTAAATGTTTGAATACTTCGTCTTCAACAACTCATTCAAAATGAAAAAGATTACACAATAATTTTCTGGGGGTTTTTGGGTGGGGGGGCATTCATATTTCTAATTCCCAACATTCTTTACACTAACTAGGGATAATAGGAATTATAGTTCAACAACATCTTCAAAAATAATCGTTGCCCCACTCTCATCTACATGCTCCTCAAAAGGTCTTCTAAAATCCTATCATTTATCTGGCTTTGCAAAATAAAAGTGAACTGAAACAGTACCATTCTTCTTTATGGTAATTTAAAAATGCATTCATGTGGCCACTTCTGCTGAATATGGGTTATGTATTAGGATAAAAAAAAATTCTGCTGCATGGAAGCACATTATTGTCTTTTTGGGAGAAAACTGAAGTGAAATGGAATTGGGTAGTTCTGCCTTTACATCGTGAAGTGTTTTTACCTCCTTACTGAGCATCAATCCTGTAGTCTTTTTGTTCATTCTCTTGCCTCAAACTACTATACTATTCCTGCAAGTTTGAGCTACCCATCTGTACCTTTCCTTATAAACTCATCTTTCATTCCATTCTTTATACATACTCTATTTTTATTCCCTCCTTAGGATTGCTGTAGAGCTGCATTAGCCTATTCAGATGTTTCTCATTTATCTCCTTCCATGGAACTGTTTGCTTTTTGCAACTTCTCCTTCAAAAACTTCTACGACTTCATCGGACAGTTTTCTTCCTCCATTTCTACACATTTCAAAGACGATTCAAAGACGGACTCCTACGGAGCCCATCAAACAATGCAGGGCTACTTCTGGTGACTTCATCTCCATAACGTGTAGAAATGGGAGGATTTCTAAGCTGGGCCCAAATTAACTCCATTCCATTGAATGTGCGTAGACATGCCTAAAAATTGTTATCTGTCTGTAGGATAGGAAGTGATGGATTTCTCTGTTACAGTCCATTTTATGAAGTGCCCTCTATGATCCTTCTGTGCATTAGTGGTTTAAAGACAGCATGGGTCCCATTGAAAGAAGTATTTTACAAAGGGTGCTTGTCTCCTCTAGAGTAAGGAGCTTGAGAGGCAAAGGATCCCATTGAAGTGGTGCCTTAAAAACAATGCTTTGTGTCTCTAAAATGATGGTTGAGCTACAAGTGGGAATTAGTGATCCTGTGTGATGGGGGTAAGTAAATTCTCCGTCTTCTTTGAAGACTGTACTCCATGAAACACCACTCAAAGAAGTTTATTTCTCCTGCTTTCCCCTCTTTGTGGGATGAAGTCCCTACTCTTGTTCGGTCTCTTTTTCCTTTAGCATCTCTAGATTACATCCAGTATTTTCTTGAACATCAGCTTTCCTGAATTCCAAGGTCTGTGTTTGGCTATACAGTGTTCCCTCCCTACTTTGCAGTTCGCTTTTCACTCCCTCACTGCTTTGCGGGTTTTCTCTGAGAGGTGTGCATGCGCAGAAGGTGCCAGTTTCCCTTTTGCGCATGCGCCCTCCCTCTCGTCACGTCCAGCTGGGCCACTCTGGATGCCGACGAGAGGGAGGCGCATGCACAAAAGGGAAACTCGCAGGCGCCGGAGAGGAAGAAGCGCAGGAAGAAGGATTGCAAAGGGGAGAAAGGCCATCTAACTACTAATATAATGTGTAAATATTGAAATAAATATAGTGCCCCTACTTTGCGGAATTTCACTTATTGTGGGTGGTCCTAGAACGTAACCCCCGCAATAAGTGAGGGAACACTGTAGTCTTCTTTGTCCTTTTACATAGCTTTGGTCATTTCCCCCTAAAATACTGAGTATTTTGATTCAAGTGGTCAGCTCCTCCCTATTAAGATTAAGACTAGGATTGCTTATACCCTTGTTCATTTCTCTTCCTTATGTAACATATAATAGGAAATTATCTGCAAGGCACACCAAGAATTTACCAGGGAGTCTCAGCTTAGCAGAAACAGTATCCCACTAAATATCAAGGTAACTGAAGCCCCCCATAATTACTAATGTTTGTAATTCTGTCTGAGATTTATCTCTGAAAAGCATCATCTACAACCTTTTTTTTAATATGGTGGCATGGAGTAAATGTCTACATTTATTTATCTCTCCATTTATTTTTACCAGTACAGTATTCTCAAAGCTGGTCAACTCTGATCATGAACAAGTGAATTTGTCTTTGTCATATAATGCTATTCCCCATCCTTTTCTACCACATTTATTTTTTCTCAATAGTTTATACTCTTTAATTGTAATATTCTAAACATGTGAGTCTTTTTTAAAAGTTTACTCATATTATTATATAGTTTGGTTTTTATGATTTTAATATACATTACTATAAATAATGTAGTTTGAAAGGGATTGATAAAACTTTATTTTTAGAATCATGTTTATCTCAGGAACCATTTTTAGCTTCTCAGGAAACTGAAAGCTTAAAGGCAAAACAAATTCCTCCCATGTTTGGCTGGTAATCTTCCTAAAAACATCTATTCATTATTCTAGATTATCCATGCAATCCAGATGATATGTGCATGGAAGCACACACACATTTTCAGTCATATAACTTTATCCTGGATTATATACAAGACTCCTTTTGCTCTCTATTACTGATATTAATTCACTGTGGCTGCATCTACATTGTAAGATAAATGCAATTTACACTACTTTAACTGGCTTGGCTCAGTGCTGTAAAATCATGGAAGTTGTAGCTTCACGTCTCCAGCATTCTCTGCCAAAGAGTGTTGATGCCTCATTCAACTATAATCCCAAGATTCCATAGCACTGAGCTCTGACAGTTGCAGTGGTGTGAACTGCATTAACTGTGCAGCATTTATGTATTCTGGATAATTGCTTAAATGGTACTGGTCATGTACATAGGCGTACACATTTATACATATCTCAGTATGTCTACAGCCAACATGCCAATTGCCAGGTTTAATACTCATCTCATCAGCTACCTCTATGCTATTTATGACTCTAATGGGACAGAAAACAGTGCTGGAATTCACAAAACGACAGAGACTGGATGAAAGGTTAAAGCTAGACATTTAATAGCCTACTGACTCAGTAGGAAAAGGCATTTTATTAGACTATTCCTTGAATTTCCATGTAAGTTAGGGGCAAAAGAGCTTTTACAACCAACTGGGTTAAAGGCTTTGCTTCTTATTCAAGGCTTTCATGATCTAAAACACACAATTTCTTGAGTATATATTTATACTACAGCATAGTCAAAGCCTCCTCTTGTTATTCAGTTCTAGAACAGTTTGTGCTTGACAAGACAAAATACAAGCATCAAAATAAATACTGATGAACTTGCATTTAGAGCAAGCTTTGAGAATTAGCTGCATTCTGACACTTTATTTTGCTCTTGCTCCAAAACAGGCAATTTCCTTTTGGAAAGCAAGGGTGTTTTTTTTGTTTTGTTTTTTTTTAAAAAAAAAAATAGAAGTAGATTTCTTTTCAACACTTCAGCCACTCTAATTGCAGCATTACATCTGTAAACCAGTCTTTCAATTTCAAAACAGAAGCAAAGTTGCACTAACAATGAAATACCATTTAGAACAAGCTATTTTATGATATTATCCTATCCAATTAATAGGTTGCATTCCATGTTGGATTTACACTACAGTGTATTAAATCAATTTTCTTTATGAGTGGTGAAAGACCTGAATTCTACTGATGCTCTCCCTTACTTACTGCAGCTTTCCTATTCATTGCAGTTCTCCTACTGCTTCAGTGGATCCTCAATTCTCATACAGCTTGGGAAAGTGCTGTCCTTCACAAAACCAGAAATCCTTCCCTCTAATGTAAAAGCTTATGAAACCTACACTTTTGATTATTTGAAAATGTAATGTAAACACAAGCTGCTATCCTGTTGTTCCTATCCTTAGTGCAGATGTGATTTTACTCAGCTAAGATGTCACACTGAACTGCTTTGGCCTGCCACCTCTTTTCTCCCTCAAGTTAAAATCATTTCTTGACTGCAGCTTCCTTGAGGGCTGATTTAATTCTATGGCACTAAATTAGAAGTGGAGAGAACTGTGTCTTATCAGAGACACACCAACTGAAAGGGCAGCATTGCAGATTTGAACTGTGATTTGTGTTCTGCACTGAGCTGCCACACTCTTCCAGTGCTTTCCTTTACAATTGGCTCTCCATATACAGATTCCACAATCCATATCTTCAAAATACTCCCCCTCCAATATTCCAAAAAATATATATAGCATAGTTGGTGTCTCTGTTTTTCGTCATTTTATATAAGGGATGGGTCTTGAGCATCCATGAATTCTGATACCCACAGAGGCTTCTGGAACAAAATCTTAGCAGATGCCAAGGGCCCACATGAGCAAGAATCAGTATAAAGAACCTCAGATACTGAAAAGCAGATAGAAATTACATATACAAAACATCTGACAATTCCCTGTCTAAATGTAAATAGAACTACCAAGAATTCACTTCATTGCACTTTCACTCTGAGAATGGATGACATCTATATTCTAAATAATTTCAATAAATAAATAAACTAGAACATGTAATGAAGAATATACACAGACAAAACTACTATTGCATGTACTTAGCAAATTGCCCCAAGCATCTATGTCTATGTATGTTCCACAAAGCTGCTTGTTGGCTTGCAGTGATCCTTGGAATTCATAGGATTTTCTTAGGTTTTCTTGGTGGTCTCCCATCCAGGACTAACTCTGCTTATCTTCCAAGATTAGCAGATCTTGGAAATGTTTAGAGCAGGCATGGGCAAACTTTTTTGTCTTGGGGCCACATTTGGGCCTGACTGAGAGGGCCGGGAGGGAGGGTGGCCGGGCACACGCCGGATGGGACGGGCCCAGAAGGGAGAGCGCCTGTGTGAGGGTGGGGCCAAAGGGGGCAGAGCAGGGCCCAGGGCATCCTCAGGTTGTCCTACTGGCATAAGAATGAGACTGCTTGCCCCATCCTTATGCCGGAAGGAAAACGAGACATGAGGTGACTGCCCCAATCCTCTTCTCCCGATCTTCATGCTGTCCTCTCAGCATTAAGATGGGAGAAGGGTAAGACAGGTGATGGCCAAGAGTACCTCGGAGGAATCTCAGCTGCTGTGTGCCTTCCTTGGGCTCTCCTCTTGGTATAACGATGGGGCCGCTCGCACCATCCTAATGCCAGGAGGAGGGCAAGACATGTGGTGGCTGAGAGCACTCCAGAGGGCTCTCAGCTGCTGCGTGCCTTCCTCCCCCATCCTTTCTGCTTAATTTATGTGAATATTGCAAGTCAACATTATATTAGTTCTATTGATTCAACACCTTTTCTTCATCTGTAACTAACAATATAGATTTATTCCTACTGCTATGCAACAGACAGAAATTACACGACCTTCAGAGAAAGTATACTTATCTTAACAAAAGTACAAACTACAACTGAAAATGAATATGCCAAGGCTTTGCAAGATGTTGCCTCCCTCCCCTCATCCCCCCCCCCCCGCCCCCGGCCAAATAGCAAATGCCCAATCCATCGGCACTACATTGTTTCTTTTCTTGTTCTTTCATGATGTAGCTTTTCCAAATTCACTGCAAATATGCTGAATTAGGATGTCTAAAATAGTCTTATCAAAAAACCAACAGAAAACATATAGGTTCAATGAAGTTTGTTTTAAATAACACTTATAGCCAGGAAGTCAATCATTTTTTTTTCTCCTTGCCTCCCAAATAAAAACTGGCCTGCCTTTTTGACATGACCACAAAGCCCGGTCACAGACCAATTATCACCCAGATGTTTCTCATCATTCCAAACCATTGACCGTACTGACTACAACTGATGGGATTTATACATTAAAAATTGAGGGACTCAGTTGGATAAATCAGTCTTATATGTATGCAAATATATTTATATTTGTTCTGGTCTCGAAAAGCAACTTGATTTCAAGTTAAAAATTTAGAGCATTTCTGAGTTTTTTCCTACTGTTCAAATAAACAGTGGATTCCTTCCTTCAGACCTACCAGTTGTTAAACAGTTTTTAAAATTCTCATTGTACAACTAGAAAAGATGGCTCCAATCATATAAAAACAGGTGAAGAATGCTGTTGGGCTTATCAAAGGATATTTTCTTTGCTAAAAATTGTTTAGAGCTATTAAGTTTATCATGCATCTGAGTACTGTAAAGATTTGCAGGCTAATCTGGAAGTCTGAATAACAGAGCAAGACTAAACAAATCCAACAAGCTTGAACTGTATATGTATTCAAATGCTGAAAACATAGGCTCCTTCTGCACTGCCATATAAAATCCAGGTTATCTACTTTGAACTAGATTATATAGCTGTGTAGACTCATATAATCCAGTTCGAAACAGATAATCTGAATTCGGAAATTGGATTATATGGCAGGGTAGATCCAGCTTGAGACCAACATTTTTTCCATATTCTGGATATAGTTCTAAGAGGGCAGATGACTTGCTCCATGAACGCTTGATCTAACTAGGTGTTTCTCAAACTCTACTCCTCCAGGTGTTTTGGACTTTAGCTCCCACAATTCCTAAAAGCTAGTAAACTGGCTGGAATTTCTGGGATCTCAAGTTCAAAACACCTGGAGGAGCAGAGTTTGAGAAACACTGGTAACTGAATCCTCATATATCTGACTTGTAGCCTGTTGAACTTATAGTGGCCCCATAAATTACACCAGGTATTCTTAGGCTAGGAACACATAAAAGGTGGCTTTGCCAGTTTCTTCCTCTGGAATATAACCTACAGAATCTGGTATTTGTTGGCAATCTCCTATACATGGACTAATCAAGGCTGATCCTTCTTATCTTCCAAGACAGGATCTGGCGCCTTTAGAATATTTAAACCTGGGAAAATGCATTCTCTAGTGGTCTCAACTTGAGAGACGTAGGTTTATTTCCAGGCACCCAACAGAGTGCCTCTGTGCTGTGTACTGCTGCCCATTCCAAATTATTATGTCTCTCTTCTCTTTGTTTAAAGATTCAGACCAGTGCTAACAGTCTGCAACATTTGTTTATTTCCATTTCAGTGAGATGATAAGCACAGAAAACATAAAAGCTGTCCTACACTTGGTTTGAGACCCTGTTTGTTCTGTTCTTACTCTGACTGAGAGCAGCGCTCCAAGTTTTCCAAGCAAAATCTTCCCATCATTTTTGGCAAGCATCAGCCTTTTTAACATGAGACACCAGGCAACTTTAATAATGTCTTCTGTCACTCAGCTGTGGTTCATCCCTGTGGGAGATGAAAGGTAGGAAATACAGTGCTTGCACTTTCCACACCATAGTTTCTAATTCGATTTGATTTTTCCTCAAAACCTCCAGTAAAAAATGAAAGCCTAATAGAATTTGAAACAATTGCATGTTGAAATTGAGTTTTTCATTGCTTGGACTACACAGAGAGAAAAAACAACTAATTTAAAGCACTGGATAGTGAAAGGAAATTTAATGTACTATGTAGAAACTAACAGTCTGCTGGATCCCTCCCTCCCCTAAAATAAATTGCAATTAAGAAGAGAAAAGGTAATTGGTCAGTCCTTCAGTAGAGGCCATCATTACAAATTATTCTCACTGACATGAGGAAAAACATACTGTCAATAAACAGATAAAACATAAGAGAAGTGGGAGATGCATTACAAGGGAGGTGCGGGATGGATCATGAAAATGGCTTGGGAAAAAAGAATAATTACACATACACATTAAATACATGCTTAGTTTTTAGACTTTAATGGGTATAGCATACTCTGTACATGAAGAGAGAGGCTCTTTGAACCTAACCAGAAGAGAAAGAAAGAAAAGATATCAGCATACGTCTCATACTAAGAAGAAAAATGTGTCTTAGAAAAGTAGAGTAGAACTATCTCCAGCACAACATCTACATAAAGCCCTACAGCCGCTCTCTCTTTTCTCTTAGGGTGCATCTAAACTGCCATGATGTAATGCTAAGGAATCATGGGTGGTATAGTTTAATGAGGTGCCAGGAGTCTTTGGCAGAAAAGGCTCAGTCAAGGTGTTGCAAAACTGCAACCCCCACGGTTCCATTTCATGCATCTGATTAGCAGAAACAAAACACACAGTAGAAACGATTCTGCTTTTGATCTGTGTTGAACATTTAAAGTGTCATCATGAATCTTACCAATCCACAGCTATACTTTTGCCCAAATTGACATAGATAACTATGGAATTGCTTCTGTCCCACTCTCTCTGCCACTGCTGCTCCTGATTCCCCCTTTTAAATGCAAATTTAGGATGCTATAAAACACAGTCATTTTGAGACTACATTTTTTTGGAGAAAGTGTGTTTTAGAATCAATGAAATATTGCATTTGCTTCTACAAAACCCCAATACAACTTTGGACTGTTTTAAACCAGGACCTAACAGCACTAACTCAACCTGACTAATAAGTATGTAATCTGGATTCTTCTGGAAACTCATGTTGCTCATTATGTTACTGATAAGGCAATGAGAAAAAAGAAAGAAACAGAAGAACTGCATATACAACAAACACATTTTCTTGTCTTTGATCCCCCTGGAATTTCTCCCGTAACATCTGTCTCATTGACCTTTTCCATCATCTTGTTTACCCTTTTGTCTTGTTATTTATTTCCTAGCACGGCATTTCACTACCTGGAATTAGCCTGTTCAATATTCAGAGCCTTTATTAACATTTTCATTAACAGTACAAGCTTATGCAACACAAAAGTGAGTCCCACTGTGGTCAATGGAACTTATTCCTAGGTTGTACTTATAAGCTTTTACTTTAAGGTAGCTCGCAATCTCTATTTAATGCATAAAATATATATCTTTTAAAACAGATTTGAAATTACTTTAAACACAATTACTTACAGTCATGGTTCTAATAAATGCTTTAGTTTTTTTTACTATGCAAACTGGTAATTTTGATTACATTGTGAAGAGATCCCAGAATGCTATAAGCTAAGGGGTATGTGGTACAAAAAAAATCAAAATGTGTTTTACAGGTGACCCTATATTGTAAAATAAAATCCAAAAAAGTAGTGACACTTCAAAGAGGATTAAGTCCTTTCTTCTTATTCTATTTTCATATTTACAGTTTGTTATTACAAAGAGGAAATAAATGTAATTCATTATTTGTAACTCCTGTAATTATGTTCATGCTCTGGTAAAAAGAACTTCAACCACTGAAGCCAAAATCAGATTGTGAATACACCAATTGATAATACTTTTGGCAGCAATCTCAGATTTCAGAATTAGCAAAAAAAATGGTATAAATGTTTTTCATTATGCATTGACATATGGGACTTTCCTACTGTACTGAGAAGAGTTTAAATGACTTTTTTATTGACACAATGACTGAAAGAACTGCAGTATAACCAACCAAATTAGAAAAAAAAATAGAGAGAAGCATTTCCTTTTACAGAAGCTATTGTTCACTGTTCTTAAAGGAAAGTGGCAATGACTGCTTGGTGACTATACAAAGCTAAAAGGAAACTTAACTGCACCTCCATTTAAACATCATACATTATTCCACATTCTGAAGACCAATCTTCTCCAGCAGTGTTCAAGATTGGAGGAAAGGAGTTTTTACAGTTGCCTAGAAACAAATATCCAGGTTGTGGCAAGCAGAGGCACATCATATATACAGAGATGCTGAAAGATACAATATAGAAATGCAAATTCTAGTGTATCTATATTTATTTATTCAATAATATTTTCTCTTGGGCATGGGAAAGTTGAAAGGGAATATTCTAACAGCAAAATTATTTAAGTGTTTGCTTAGATGTAAGCTTCGAGGCAGTTGTAGAGCAATTTTACATAAGCTTAAAAAATAGACAGCACAGCGTAGTGGTCTGAGCACTGGACTACAACACTGGAGTGTGGGGTTTGGCTTCCATGGAAATGCAATGGATGATCTTTGGCAAGTCACATACTTTTAGCCCAGTAAACCTTAGGCTAGGGTCACTTAAAGATCACCATAAATCAGAAATGACTTGAAGGTACACAATAAAAAAAAAATCTTCACTTTTTAAAGTGAGGCATAGTCACAGTCACAGGTAAAGTATGACTAGTATTGTAGTTTAAGTTAAATCTTGCTGGGCAAGCATTAAAAAAGCAGCAAAAAGCTCTACTTAACTTTACCAAACTGCTAATTATATTATTCATTTTCATATCTCCTTAGGTTTATTTTGCTTTTCTAACACTCACTAGAGAGAGAATGATTTAAAGTTGGGGAATGAGGTAGGAAAGCATTGGCCCTGCCACAGAGACCTTACTCTTTGAATCATTACTCAAATAGGAATAAACTCCATTCCTGGTTATTATACCTTGGAAGTGGGTCATTAAAGTTACCACTACTGCCCTTTTGGGAATACTTTGTTCTTTTATAGGAAAATGTAAATAGTGATGGTGTTTCAAAAACTAGAAAGACACCCCTGCAAAAAACAAAAACAAAACAAAAAACCTACTGCAGCCACTGACTTTCTATCCAGCTCCTCAAAAACCCAGCTTCCTTTTCTTTCTGTTCCCCCCATTTTTGCCCAAAAGTCCAATACAGTACATGCATAGTTTATTCAAACATCTATAAACATTACAGGAATCCTCCCAGAAGTGTCACTGATATCACCAATGAGAATGCAATGGTATATAGGGCATTCAAGCATTCTAGCACTACAGTAGAGTCTCACTTATCCAACCTTCACACATCCAATGTTCTGCATTATCCAACGTGGTCAGTCTCCAGTTGTTTCTCTAGGCAGCAGGGACTGAACTTTTTACGGATTTAACTTCCAACAATGATGTTACTGCAAGTTCATTTTATACAATTCTACGTATCTTTATTTGTAGACAATTTGTTAGCAGCCAATGTTTTTATAGTCAATATTTTCAATACATTACGATGTTTTGGTGCTAAATTCGTAAATACAGTAATTACTACATAAGGTTACCATGTATTGAACTGCTTTTTCTGTCGATGTGTTGTCAAACATGTTTTGGTGCTTAATTTGTAAAATCATAATGTAATTTGACATTTAATAGGTTTTTCCTTAATCCCTCTTTATTATCCAACATTTTTGCTTATCCAATGTTCTGCCGGCCTGTTTATGTTGGATAAGAGAGACTTTACTATATAACACCATTTCACATTATTAGTAGAGCTCTAGGATACTCCTGAAGATTATAAACCGGTGCAAGAGCTATACCTTACAGCACTTATGTTATAGCGGCTCTAAAGCTATGTAATCCATAGTAGTATCTTTGACTTTTCTGGATTTGATTAAAATGATTTTTTTCCTAAGAATCTCTAGATCAGTGGTTCTCAACCTGTGGGTCCCCAGGTGTTTTGGCCTACAACTCCCAGAAATCCCAGCCAGTTTACCAGCTGTAAGGATTTCTGGCAGTTGAAGGCCGAAGAACCCCACAAATTGAGAACCACTGCTCTAGATTCTCCAATAAGATTATGTGGTCAACTTTGGATGGACATTCACCATAAAATCATGCTGGAGGACCTAGCGATTCCTAGGGATGTGTTCACTCTGGTAAAACATAAGGCACTTCCCCCCACTTTTGTGGAGTTATGCACCCCAGTGAATGTGGAGGGCTGACTGTACAGTAGAGTCTCACTTATCCAAGCTAAATGGGCCGGCAGAACCTTGGATAAGCGAATATCTTGGATAATAAGGAGGGATTAAGGAAAAGCCTATTAAACATCAAAGTAGGTTATGATTTTATAAATTAAGCACCAAAACATGTTATACAACAAATTTGACAGAAAAACTAGTTCAATACGCAGTCATGTTATGTTGTAATTACTGTATTTACGAACTTAGCACCAAAATATCATAATATATTGAAGGATGTTCTCCCCTATCTGCTGGAAAAGAACATTCTATTTCCCAGCAGAGGAGGGGTTAGCGCCATGTATGTTTGGGATTTGCCAGAGTCACTTTGGATCAGGTAGAGGTGCTGGCATATGCTACTTTAAAGTTTTGCCACTTACTTTAGAACCCTCCTCCCAAATGCAACCTGGGCCAACTCAAACATGTCCAACCTAGAATACTTGGCAAAGGTGGAGGGTGACTTCCAAGTAGCAGCTCTGCAGATCTTCATCAGTGGATCATTAGTGCCTAGTGATGCCAAAGTGGCTGTACTTCTGGTGCCACTATGCTTTGTGGAAGGCAAGTTCAGAGTCAAATAACAAGTTGTGATACAGTTCTTGCTCCACCTGCTTACTATAGGCAATCCCTCGTGACAGTGTATGATTGTCATTCAAGGCTAAAGTCTTGGCAGTGGGTCCGTAAGTACTGTAGCTCTGCATGATCTTTTGCAATGAGGACATAGATTTCCAGAAGGAAGGTAGTCACAAGGGTTTGCTTATGCGCCTTCCTCTTGGCATGTTTCTCCCTTTCACCCTCTATTTGTGCTTCTTAAAAATCCATAGCATGACTGGTAACATCTGACCTCCCGTTAGGATGCTCGAGGGCCAGGGCTTCAAAGTTGTCAGGATTTATTCCACATTTTTTAGGTTAGCTTCAAGCCTGTTTTTAAATCTCTTTTGCTGTCCATCGAATTCCATTTTCTGTTCTTAAGCAAGCAGCCACCTGCTTAAAGTGGATGGTGACACTTATTTATTATTTTATTATTATTATTTAATTTTTATGTATTGGTTTATTTTATTTATATCAAATTGGGATACAAAGCACAATTCAGAACACAAATCTGCATGTGCGTGCGTGCAGTTGTGATAATAATACATTTTTTATATACCGCTCTATCTCCTCGAGAGGACTTCCATATATACAAAACAGTCAATTGTCAAAAACAACATACAGCAACTTAACACAACAGACATGATAAACAATTCAGTTAAAATAGACATAATTACAGTCAGGACATTCCATCGAGGGAATGTAATGTATCAAACATAGGATTTTCATAGGACAACATGCTCATACCGAGGTTTATATACTGATGAGCTAAAACTGCTTGTGGTCTTGGGATAGCAACAGAAAAAATATATAAGATGAGACAAGGAATGGAACAAAGCATTAATATCTCAACTCCTAAGTTATATTGTATGCCACCAAACCAGCTCTTTGAGGTATATCCGTACATCTTTTTTTATTGGGGGGGGGGGGGGGTTAAGAAGTTTTGAAATAAGTGAATTCAACCTTAACGGGAAGATGAAAAAGAAATAAAAAGTCATAATAAAGACAATATAGAAAAGACCAGGAATGAATGAACCATAGGACTAGTAGTATTCCTCAATTCAATCTCTGACACCTTGCACATCCTTGTTATTTCTAGGTGAGCTTTTCATTTTCCGTATCACAGTCAGCAGCTTTATAACCGTTGTTGAAAACGCAGGTGTAATCAAGACAAAGGCATATTGCAGAGACTGAGCAAGGATTTTATCAAGCTAGATTCTTGACTGAAAGAGATACAAAAGGACAAAACAAAGCCATTGAAGTGGCTTATTAGGAAAGTGGAACACATTTGGTGTTGCTGCAATTTCTGTTCTAGAAAATGAATTTGGTCTGAGCATTACTACACTTCCAATAGGCTATGTGATGTCTGGAACAAAATTAATTTTTTATGGATTTAACCAATTCATTATTGATTATGTTCATGCTTCCCCTTTTCACTGGGGAAAAGTAGAAGATCAACTGCATTGCATGTCATACTTCTAATGTTTTTAAAGGAGAGTTATTGTTTTTGTTGTAAAGTGAAAGGAAACAATGCTATAGTTTCTTTTCTAACAGTCATGCAACAGTCTTGAAATCCCAGAATATCCAAGGCCAACGTACAATACAAAATACAATAGAGCAATAACTCACTGAACTGTGTACTGCAAATGGCAGGTCACAATACCACAAAATTTAATTTCATCAATACAACAAATCACAACCTTCATTTTGCTGCACCTAGATAGCCATCTCATACACAAAATATTCATAAAGTAATTCTTAGCCACCCTATCTGAAGACCAAGATGAAGGGAAGTAAATCAAGCAAACACTGTACAGTATATTCTCTGAGTTGGAAGGTTCAATAGAAACAAAGGAACAAGTACCAAGTAAACAAACTAGCAAATGCCAAAAGAATCTCTGTGACAATAATTTGGGTGATACACAAGGATTCTCTTGGTGTTTGCTAAGGTAAAAGTTTCCCCTTGACATTAAGTCTACTCATGTCTAACTCTGGGGGGTGGAGCTCATCTCCGTATCTACGCTGAAGGGCCACCGTTGTCCGTAGACACCTCCAAGGTCATGTGGCTGGCATGACTGTATGAAGCACTGTTACCTTCCCGCTGGAGCAGTACCTATTGATCTACTCACATTGTTTTTGAACTTCTAGATTGGTAGAAACTGGGGCTAACAGTGGGAGCTCACTCCGCTCTCCAGATTTGGTGTTTGCTAGTTCTACATTAACAAGGGCAACATTGTACCTGAAAGAGTACTTTTTAATGATCCTTTAGGATTATGCTGAAGTAATATCGTGATGCATCATTCTACATAATAAAATTAAAGTGGTCTAATACCACTTTAACTTCCATGACCCAAGGCTGTGGAATCCTGGGAAATCTAGTGTGGTGTGGCACCAGCAATCTTTGTCACCGAAGGCTAAGGATCTTGTAAAGGTACAACTCCTACAATTCCATTGCATTGAACCATGGCAATTAAAGTGGTATCTAACTGCATTAATTATACAACATGGATACACTCTTAAAATGCAATACACACCAATTCTCTCACGTAGTTTTCTGTGGATGAGAATAGAACATAATTACAAAGACTGCTGCATTTTTCTTAACATGCATATAAAAAACACACACACACACAAATAGTTTCAGTTTTTCTGCACAGCCTTCAGCTATCAGATTCACAGACAGATCAACAGCTGGTTTACAGGCTACTTCCTAAAAGGTGGCAGATGTTTCATTCACAAACACAGGTGCTGATGGCTTATTTCTCTTGCATGAACAACTCAACATTTAGTTTTAGGCAGCATAAGAAGAGATTACTGGTCCAAAATAGCTATTCACTACAAATTATGAGAAAATTTTTATAAGGAAATCTCTAATTATCTGGAAAATGGACCACAGAACGATGCATCACCCCGCCTTCACCTCACTTTGTTAGACAAACTAACAAATTAATGTTATGCTATGTGCAAAACAGTGGAAATATTGCATAGCAGAAAAGTGATAGAAAATACATATGTCATACCATATATACTTGAGTATAAGCCATGTTTTTCAGCCCTTTTTAGGGTTGAAAATGCCACCCTTGTCTTATACTCGAGTAAGGGACCTGGCCAACTTATCCTCAGGTTGGACTATACTTGGCAATCAGAGTTGGACAGTCTTATCTTAAATTACAGTTTTATGTAAATATTTAAAACATTTACCCTACTGCTGCCTCAATTAATGTAATTTATTTTATTTATTTTTTGAAATTTACCAGTAACTGCTGCATTTCCTACCCTCGTGTTATACTCGAGTCAAGTTATCCCAGTTTTCTGTGGTAAAATTAGGTGCCTCAGCTTATATTCGGGTCGGCTTATCATCAAGCATATAGGATACTTAAAATTCTGACTCCAAAACCCAGAGTTAGGTAATGATATTTATCAGGATCAACCTAATAGCCACAAAATTATGGACAAAATGGATTGTGATTATTTTAATATTTAATATTTTCAGTTTAAATTCTCAATTTTGAACTTCTAAAATTGGAAATCTAATTGATTTTGACAACTGTTACTTAACAGGAGGTGTGTGTAAGAACACACTATGCCTTTTACAAGCTTTAGTCAAATAATTTCAATTAAACACAGACAAACACAAAAACTTGCCTTTGTTCATCCTGAAGGGATATTTTTGCTCTTTGACTTGTAACCTGTCTACTAGAATAACACTTTTCTTAACAGCAGGAATCCTCACCAGTGTTGGAAACAGGTGGCTTTAGCCAGGCATGGGCAAACTTCAGCCCTCCAGGTGTTTTGGACTTCCACAATTCCTAATAGCCTACCGGCTGTTAGGGATTGTAGAAATTGAAATCCAAAACAACTGTAGGGCCTAAGTTTGCCCATGCCTACTGTTATTAATAAGTTACACATGTTGCCATTTACAGTATATAAGACAAACTCACAAACCAAATTCACTAGCGCTCAAGCCAAGGTCAATGAAAATTGGCATATGAGCATGCTATATCTTTTTGATTATTTTAACAGATCAAAAAGACCAGTTAATGGAAATTTGCATAAGCATAATATTAACACTTCTCAGCTATTTTCCCTTTGTCTATGCTTCCTTTTTTCAGACTTCACTATAAATTCCTCTAATCTAAACAGAATAGTCACAACATAGTCAACAAGGTTGCTTCTTTCAATGCAATAATGGTAGATGTAAATAAATGGAGGTGAGCCTTTCTTTTCTCCCTAAAACAGTCAAGGCATGGCTATCTGAAATTTTCATACATAGTTGTCCAACTTCCACTGCAATCGAAAATGTCTTTTTCTGAAATGTTTCAAATGGCCTCAGTCTAAGTCTCAAAACATTATTGCTCTAAAGATAAATGGACTAAATGAAGCATGACACAGGCAGTCTAGATTATCAATTTTCACAAAATTTACTTTCCAGGTAAACAGTAGCAACATAACCGTGATTGGCAAAATGTGTCTCAACAATATAATAAATTATTTATGAAATGCATCTTTCCAAAACATAATTATATCTGGTAATTAATCCAAAGAACTGCAAGCTCCTCTTTTGGTGCAATTTAAAAGAAATTTCAACAATCGTACATTGTTGAAGTATTGGTGTGGAGTTCACACTGCAATTAAGCTTGGCTGCCATTAATTTCCGAAGAAAACCCTGGAATCCCAGCAGACACATTTTAATTGAAAGGCCGACATGACCTTTCTTATTTCAGCAAGACTAGCCACAACGGCTCAACATGAAGTCAATTGGACTATTAGTCATCATGTCAAAAAGGAGCATTAACATCTATCCCAGAAGCTGGCCCTCCCATTAAGGCCAATCTGGCAGAAACACCAATAAAGAGATTGCTCTTAATGGGAAATAGGGCTATTGATAACACAAGGGACTGCTCATTTTAAGGCTGAATGAACAAACCCTCCAAGGCAGTAATTTCTACAGATGTATACAGGAAGGCATTTTCAGGATAACTACTCACACTTTACCCAAAAGTGTATTCTCTCAGGTGTCTTTCAGCATCGTTTTCAATAAAATGTCAATTTAATAACTCTGTGCAGAATTCAGCATCCTTCCTTTGTATTACTATAGAATATATCTATGATAGATAACAATATCAGTAATTTATTAGTTAACACAATGTATCGTGAAAGCTACATCTTTACCTCAAAGCAGATTGGCATCACACAGAGATACTGGTATCAGTTAGAATGAATGCAGCTTGCACCATATGGACAGAAATTAAATATCAGCACATAAGGATTTTTTTTGATGTCAAGTTTAAGTCTATTTCAGGCAGAAAATCCAGGAATGCACATATGATAATAAAAATATATTAAATGTCTACTCTTGACAGAAAAGTTATTAAAATGAGGATAAATATCAGCCATGGGCCATGTAGTAACCACAAAAGTCGTTTTTGAAATCCTCACAAAGGAACTCATCACTTCCCATTTTATTTGGGGAGATTGTTTTTACTAGTAAAGTGGGGGCACACACTTTTCCAGATGTTTTACATCCAAAAGAGGCTATTTTCCAAACCAGGAATTGTGCTATTGTGAAAGTGTATCTTGAACATATGGATAAGTCAAGTTGTTATTTGGTCTACAGCAGAAAACAGATCTTTACAATAAAGAAAAAACAAGTTTAAAAATGTACTGAAAAGACTAAGCCTCTTTCTCTCAAAAGATAACTAAGGAGAAACTCAATTCGCATATCTAAAAATAGCATACAGGAGGAAACTAACAGGCAAGGCCAAAAGGGGGTTTTGTGGGGGTGTGTGGTGAAAGAGATTGCATAAGGTGAGCTTGTCTCTGTTGGGTTAAACCCTCCCGCCTCCAGATAGTGTTCTGAGAGAGTATGTTAGGTTAAGCTGTTGTATCTAAAAATACAGAATAGAAAAATTTGAAAAATCCTGAATACTTACGTAAATAATTTATGATCATGAAAAAAATAACTGTTTTTCTCAATTCACAAAGAGCCAGCCACAAATGCAGGCAAAACATCAGGAGAAAATGCTGCTAGAACACAGCCATACAGCATGGAATCCCAGTGATTCCAGCCGTGAAAGCCTTCGACAATAGAAAGAGCCTTAGAAATGCCTCTTTTGAGAAAGAGTTCTATAGTACAGGTCTACTTCTTTGCAAGCAATGCTATGAATTTCACCAGACAGAAAAGCAGCAATAGGTAGTGTGCCTGTTCCAATCCGTAAGAGAGACAAGGAGGTGTCAAAACCCAAGTCCAGATACCAATCCTTTTAGAGAACTCCAAATCTTTAGTGAATGGACGGAACAGTCTGATGAAAGATTACATGAGGCAAGGATGTGCAATTTCAGTGGGTCCGTGAGACAATTCCTACTCCAAGACATACCATGAGCCACATGCACAGATGCTAAAATGCAAGTATAATATGTTTAGAAAGACTTCTAGTTTCAACCACCTTGCCACATTTAAGGACTTTTTTTTTTTTACTGAACAAGGTACAGGCTGTGTGTCATTTCAAAGGTACAGGCTGTGTGTCATTTCATTTAATATTATTCTGGGAGACGATGAGGCTTTTGTGATATTGGGGCTGGAGAAACTGCACACATATTGCACTCAAGAGGTCAATCAGCAACTATTTCTACTAGAAGTCTTATACTACTACTTTTGCTTTCTGATCTGTGACCTTCAAAATGAATACAGATTCTCTGCTTGTCAGTCCCCTTTTTCAACTGTCTACTCCAACCTCCTCTGTTTATGTGTTTCTTCCACACAATAATAATAATAATAATAATAATAATAATAATAATAATAACGATTTATTTTTAACCTGCCCTCTTTCCCCAAAGGGACTCAGGGCGATAAAACTCAGCTCTGCCACAACTGGATGCTAACTCCAGACTGGTTTCTTCCATACCAGCATGGAGTTATCTTCATCAGGACTGGATGCAAATTACATCATCATTTCCACTGCCTCAATCTATAAAACAGATGAGCAGTTACATGACTCAACTGACAAGATACATATCCACACAAAGCATTTTACGGTAGTAAATCCATGTCTCAGAAGCATGGGTCATAATCGCCATGTTTCTGTGCTTCAGAAAATGGTACAGCATATTTCCAATGACTATAATAGATGGAAGCACTAAACAAGAATTAATTCTTATACTCACAAGTAAACCAAGTTTGGAAACAATCCATAGGATACATATTTGCTCAATTAAAGGGAGGAAAATCCCAACAACAATGGGTTTCTCTAAGGACCCCATCTGCCATCATTTATGATTTGCCTGCATTCAGATATAATCTATCAATTCTCTTCCGGTCCATTACTGCTGCCTGACATTGCTCAGGAGAGAACCTATGCTCCTAGATCATGACAGAGAAATAGAGATAGGTGTTGTCAGCATATTAATGATACTTCACTCCAATAGCTTAGGCAATCTCAACTGGTGACTTCATGTAAATATTAAACACCAGTGTGTATCATTCTCTAGGTCATTTTACTCAGATATTTAATCTGAGTGAAGCTCAAGAGAAATATTTCCGAAAAAAATGTGATGGGCAAGCAAGCTGTACCATTACTGAATGTACAACATACAGGTTCATCCCCTTGAGACTTGGCATTTCCTGAACCAATATGAAGGAAGAAAGGAAAACAGAAGCTTACAAATGAGTCTCAAAATTGAAAATAAAGCCTATCCTTTTATACTTCGGATTCTTTTAAAAACAATTCCATACTTTCCGTCTTCAATATAATAGTATGTCTTTGTCAAACTTTGGAACCATGAAAACATGAACCATGAACAGTATAGTGTGGTGTACCATAGGTTCGGTAAAGGTTTTCCCCTGACATTAAGTCGAATCGTGTCCAACTCTGGGGGTTGGTGCTCATCTCCATTATGGACAACGCCGAAGAGCTGGTGTAGTTCATAAACACCTTCAAAGTCATAAGGCTCCATGCATAACTGCATGGAGCGTCGTTACCTTCCCGCCAGAGCGGTACCTATTGACACATTTGCATGTTTTCGAACTGCTAGGTTGGTAGAAGCTGGGGCTAGCAGCAGGAGCTCACTCCACTCCCTGGATTCAAACCGATGACCTTTTGGTCAGCAAGTTCAGCAGATCAGCCGTTTAACCTGCTGTGCCACCAGGAGCTTCTCAATGAACCATAATAAATGTATTGTATTGCTGTATTCATCAATATAATGGTCAACCATAATATATGTATATTTAAGATGCTACTGGTAGTTGTTATTGACAAAATCCTATATGAATTTATTCACATTCAAAATATGGATATATGTGTATTCTCAGAAATGCAAATTAAAGCAGCTTCTGCATTAGAACTTAATTCACAAGGAAACCAACCCATTTCACTTATAGTACCACACAGTAACAAAATGTAAACAGCACTAGAAAACTGATAACCCACTTTGCTTAGATTAATACAGTATCTACTTAAACAGGCATGGACAAACTTGGGCCCTCCAGGTGTTCTGGAGGGGGGAAAGGAATGAGCCTGAGGCTGTTAGAAATGGTGGGAGTTGAAATCCAAAACACCTGGAGGCCCAGATTTGCCCTTGCCTGTGCTAAAGCCATTTAGAAGCACTAAGTTAACATTCCTTTTGTTCATACAATAACCTTTTTCTAGGCAATGAGAAAGTTCCGCTGATCATCACATCTTACATAAATTGGGATATAGCTCCCAACATTGTCACAATGTTTTGAAACACCAGCCACACAGGCACAGAAAGAGAGCAAATCCCTCCACCCCCAGCTCCCCACCCACCACCTGATCTCCTTTTCATCATCCTGGAACAGGATGGTAAGCATGGCTTTCATCAGATGGAGAGGAAGAAAGAGAATGGAGGCAAAGGAGCAGAAGCAAATAGCTGGTGGGCAAAGGTGATTTCTGATCCGTTTTGATAATGCAAGACACGAGATTCCATTTCTTGATATATCAAGGATAGGACTGTCAGGGTTAATTCCAGCGTACAACCCTACCCTTCTCCAGACAACTTGCAAAGAGTGTTTCCTTTGCTGACAGATAGTGAATATGTGGGAAAGAGGATAGAGAGAGAGAAGCGGGAGCTGCTGTTTTGGAAGAGGAGAGAAAGGCAGAAAAGCCAGAGCCTTACTTTTGTAGCTGGCTGCCCAGGGCTGGTAGCCATAATAGCCCGTGATCCGCAGGATCCTTTCCTCGATGGACGTGAGCCCCACGGAAGTGAGGTCCTCCACCGAGCGGGACCATTTCAAATCCTCTTTGATGGCTTCATCCACCACCAGGTACTTCAGCTGCCGGAGTTGAGGGCTGATGTCTGACAGCCGCCGGGGGCTGACGTCGGGAGATCTCCTCATGCCACTAGGAAGCCAGGAGGGAGAGAAGGAGCAGAGGGGAAAGGCAAACCGGGGTTATCATCAATGGCAGGAGGGGAGCCACAAGGCAGCAGCAGCAACGCAAGGAAAGGGCACGCTTTTCAGACTCAACACACTCTCACACCGACAGGAGGGGAAGGCACAGCAGAGCAGAGCAGGGGGGAAACGGAGGTGGGTGATCGACATAAAAGAGACAGGAGTCCCTCCTCAGTGGTACTAATATGCCCACTAGAGGAAAGAGATCCCTCTCCAGAAGTCTTAATATACCAAGAAGGGTTTTAACTCTGGGGGTTGGTGCTCATCTCAAATTTTGAGCCGAAGAGTCAGCATTGTCCATAGACACCTCCAAGTTCATGTGGTTGGCATGACTTTATGGATGCCACTGCAGTACCTATTGATCTACTCACATTTGCATGTTTTAGAACTGCTAAATTGGCAGCAGCTGGGGCTAACAGTGGGAGCTCACCCCACTCCCCACATTCAAACCACCAACCTTTATATCAGGTCCTGATATATCAAAAAGTCCTTAATGTACCCACAATGGGAAAGAGGGGAAAGGAGCCCCTCCTCAAACGTCTTAATATACTCCCCAAACCTACCAACTGCCTCGGAAAAGCCTGCCAGGAGGGAGCTCCAAGGTGTTAGCTGGCCCTGATCGTTTCATATCTGGTATTCCTCTGATTTCTGAGGGTTGTTCTTTATTTACTGTCTTGATTTTAGAGTTTTTTAAATAATGGTATAGTAAATTATGTGGCTCTACTGGTCAACAGCTGCAAGGCCAAGTACAAGCCACAAGCGTAAAGACACAGCTCCACCCAGAGAGGAAAAGTATTCTTACCATACATCAAGGGAACCACTGACCACATAGGGAAGCTGATGAAGAAACACAACCTACAAACTATCTACAGAACCACTGAGACAACCCAGTAAATCCTATGTTCAGCAAAGGACAAGAGAGATCCGCGCATCCCAGGAGGGACAAGGCCAAAAACAAACGAAATGAAATAAATTTTTAACAGAAAAGAGGAAACCATGAAAATGAACAAAATCTGGCTCCCAGTATTTTAAAAAAACTCTAAAAGGATAGTAAGTTAAGAAGGACACTAAAAGAAAACAGAGGAATTCCAGGCATGAATTAATCAGGGCCAGTTAACACCTCCCAACAAACGACCCCCCAGGCAGGAAGCAACCAGGCTTTGAAGCTGCAAGGCCATTCAATGCTAATCAAGGTGGGTTGTGAGTTTACCGGGCTTGTATGGCTATGTTCCGGAAGCATTCTCTCCTGACGTTGCGCCCACATGTATGGCAGGCATCCTCAGAGGTTGAGGATGCCTGCCATAGATGTGGGCGAAACGTCAGGAGAGAATGCTTCCGGAACATGGCCATACAGCCCGGTAAACTCGCCCACAACCCAGTGATTCGGCCATGAAAGCCTTCGACAAGACACGAATCAAGGTGGCCAATGGCAACATTCCCATTTGCCTCAGGCAGGCAAGAGTTCTTCCTCCGGCGCCTTCTTGTTCTTAGGGAAGAAGAGCAGCCCCAAAACACCCGTGTCCGAGAAGCGGGGAGGAGAAGAGGTGTTGGGGGAATAAACTTTGGGACAGGAGCCACGACGGAGGGTCTTTCCGTTGCCCTCGGAGCGTCTCCATCCCGGGAAGGGAAAGGCGGGCGCCTCGCCCTCCCTCCTTCCCTCCCTCCCTCCGCCCGCAGGACTCAGCCCACCCGCCACGCAGAGCCCACGGGCCCCTCCTGCACTCACATGGCGATGGTCTTGCCCCTGGCCGTTCCGTTGGGGAACTCCCGGACCCCCATCGGGAAGAGCAGCGGCGGCGGCGGGAGGGCTCCCAGGCTTCAAGGAAGGGCAGGCGAGGGGCCGCCCCGCCGGTGGAGGGAGGGAAGGAGGGGAGGGCAGGGAGGGGGAGGACGCGGCCAGCCGGCAGGGCAAACGCAGCCCGGAGTTGCGGGCGGGCGCCGAGGGAGCGCGGCTGCCTGCATGCGAGCCCCGCGTCCTCCACCGCGAAGGCCAGGCGACGGGGTCCCCGCTGGGAAGCCTGCTGCCGGTGCTGTCCTTGCCTTTGCGGCGGGTGAAGCTCCACAGAGGAGCCAGCGCCGTCCGTGGCCCCGCTCGCTCGCTCGCTCGCGCTCTCGCTGCCTCCCGCTCGCTCCGGCTCTGAATAAGCGCTCGCCCGTTCTCAAGAGCCGGCGCGTCCTCCCACTCTCGGCCTGCAGGGGGAGCCCGCTCTCCTCCTCCTCCGCTGTGGTTCCCCCGTTGCTATGCGGAGAGCGGACCGATAGGGGGCGCGCGGCAGCACTTAGCCCAGGGGTCCTTCTCCACCTTCCTCAAACTTTTTAAGCAGGGGGCCGGTCCACAATCCCTTCAGACTGTTGAGGGGCCGATTTATCATTTGGAAAAAAAAAAAACCGAACAAATTCCTATGCAGATTGCACATGTCTTATTTGTAGTGCAAAAACAACAATGAAAGAACAATACAATATTTAAAAATAAAAACAATTTTAACCAACATCAACCTATCCGGATTTCAATGGGAAGTGTGGGCCTGCCTCTGGCCAGTGAGATAGCCAAGTTAATTAGGATTATTGTTGTTGTGTGCCTTCCTGTCTTTTCAGACTTTGGGCGAGCCTAAGTCTAAAACTGAGGGCCTAAACTGGGCTGTATAGACCAATGAATACTCCACCACAGACCCCAGAAGCACTGCAAAGCCAAGAACAAACCCTGAGAGTAATGATAAAGATCCACCCAGAGGAATTACTGACCACATATGGAAGCTGATGAAGAAACACAACCTAAAAGCAATCTACAGATCCACTGAAAAATCCAACAAATGCTACATTCAGCAAAGGACAAGAGGGATCCTCTCACCTCTGCAGGAGCCTATCGTATACCATGCAGCTGTGGTCCATATAGGGACCACCAAAGCAGCATTGCCTAAACACGAATCAAGGAACATGAGAGGCACTGCAGACTAACTCAACCAGAGAAGTCAGCCACAGCAGAGCAACTGATGAACTAACTTGGACACAGGATATTATTTGAGAACACACAGACTACAAAAAGAAGCCACTGAAATCCACAAACATGTGCACAATTTCAACAGAAAGGAGGAAACCATGAAAATGAACAAAATCTGGCTACTAGGATTAAAGAAACTCTAAAATCAGAACAGTAAATAAAGAACAACACTCTGAAAACAAGGGAAATTCAGACAAGAAATAATCAGGGCCAGTTAACACCTCCTAACAAAGGATCCCCCAGGCAGGAAACAGCCAGGCTTTGAAACTGCCAGGCTTTTTAATGCTAATCAAGGTGGCCACTTGAAACATTCACACTTGCCTCAGGCAGACAAGAGTTCTTCCTCCCACCCTGAACATTCCACAGATAGATAAACCCCACTTGCCTAGTGTTCTACACCTCACAACCTCTGGGGATGCCTGCCATAGATGTAGAAGAAACGTCAGGAGAGAATATGTCTGGAACATGGCCATACAGCTCGAAAAACTCACAACAAATGACAATACATTTGTTTCTCTCCTTGAAAGTCTCCACAGAGCTGTGACCAATGGATCATAGGCTGACACCAGCCTCTTTAGGTGGCACTGCCTTAGCACGTTTGACACATGCACACACACACACATATATGCCCCAGGCCACACATGAAAACCTTTGGGTGACAAGGGCCATTTCATGCATTATGTGGAGCTTGCTGCATTTGGCTGCAGACCATTAGAAATCCCTGGAACAAAATACGCCTGTAAGGCATGTGTCTGCCGCTATTATAATTTACTGCTCTCTGTAAGTGAACATTACGTTTGTGCATGAAAATGCCACATGAGAAAAGGACCCCCAGCCAGTAAAACAGAGCTAATCCAACAAAGATCTTTTAACACACTGCTTGTCTCTCATAAACATCCTGTTATCTTGATAGTAGTGAGATCTCCTGGGTCTTGTGTGATTTATTTGTCTTGCAGCTTTGGAGTCAATAGTACCAAGAAGATCCAAAAACTGGTGGAGAGAAATCTCATGAAACTTCTTTATATACCTATTTATCACTGTATGAAGGTGACTCTCAAAAGTAGGCATGACCTGAAAGTGTCATTCTGCAGCCTCTTTGTCTCAGATAGCCATCTACACATCAACTGCAAGAGCTTTTAGAATTGTTTCTGCAGGAGTCTGAAACAGAGGCAAACATCTGAATGCAGATGGTGCCGAAACACTGCTCCTTTCCTTAAACATAGGCCATCAAAACAGTAGTGTGAAGAAAAAACACTTAATGTTCTGTTTTTTGCAAAATATTCCCTTTCTTTCCTTCCTTGTTATGCTTTTATTCCTCTGTAATGCACTACATGGCCTTGATGATGATACACATATGTCAGCTCACCACAGCCGCTCCTGAATGAACACACGAGACTCTTTGTGGTATCACCAGGAACTTTTACTGTAGGAAACATGAACATCAGAAAAGCCAAGAATGGGAGGCTCCGGCCAACCCTCCTTTATATACCCTCCCCCTCATTTGAACAGTCTCTTCCCGCTCAGTAAAACCCCGCGCAAATTCCCCGCCAAGTCCATCAGCCGTTTCTCCTCCGAGTCCTGGGACGCAGGTGTCTTATCAATGTCAGTGACCCTGAAACTCAGAGCCACATCCAGGCTCTAGTAGCAGGGTTCTGACATGGCGTCCTCCTCCCCTTCGTCCTGGAAGGAAAAGATTAAACACAACTATTGTTCTCCGCTGTCCAGAGTTCCTTTATACTTTTTTAACAGGCTGCAATGGAATACCGGGTGTACCTTTCCTAGGTCCTTTGGTAGCCTCAGCTCATAGGTCACTTCGTTTATTCTTTTTGCTACCCTGAATGGCCCTATATAGCGTGGAGCCAATTTCTTGGATGGGAACCCCAATTTCAGGTTTTTTGTGCTCAGCCAAACCAGATCTCCTTCGCCCAATTTGTCCCCCTCTCGGCGCCTACGATCCGCAAAGAGCTTGTACTTCTTTTGTGTTTCCCGCAATGCCTCTACCACGGTTTGCCACCCTTGCTTGATTTTGGCCGGCCATTCCTCGTCGGTCTGGCCCTCCCCTTCCTTCCACTCGGGTAGCCTGGGGAAAGGTGCCACCTCCTGTCCGTATACTATTTCGAATGGGGCACGACCTGTGGCCGAATGTACGGCCCCGTTAAAAGCCATCTCAGCAAACGGAAGAAGGTCCGCCCAATCATCCTGTCTATAATTGGTGTACATCCTTAAGAATTGGCACAGTGTCTGTTGGGTACGTTCGACCCCCCCGTTGGTCGCGGGATGAAAGGCCGAGCTCAGGTTCCTTTCTGCTCCTAACAGCTGTAAGAATTTTCCCCAAAATTTTGCAGTAAATTGGACTCCCCGGTCACTAATTATCTTGTCGGGACACCCATGTAGGCGATATACATGCTTCACATACAAATCAGCAAGTTTTTCAGCTGAAGGAAGTTTTGGCAGAGCCACAAAGTGTGCCTGTTTTGAGAATAGGTCCAATATTGTCCAAATGTATCTGTGGCCTCTGCTGGGGGGTAGTTCGCCTACAAAATCCATGGCTACGCATTCCCATGGCCTCATGGGCTCCACCACCTTCTGCAATAGCCCCTGGGGCTTCCCCGGTGGTGTTTTTCCCTCTGCACATAATTCACACTGCGTGACGTATCCCCTGGCGTCTTTCCTCATTCCGGGCCACCAGCATTGTTTGGCCAACAGTTTAATAGTCCTGGTGGGGCCTAGATGACCCGCACCCTTGTTATCATGGTACTTCCTTAACATTTCTCGTCTTAAACATTCAGGAATATACAATTTCTTATTTACAAACACCAAATCCCCACACAATTCTCCCTTTTCTTTGTTTGTTTGTAACCATTTGTCCATTCCATACGCTCGCTTCAACTCTTCCTCCCATATTTCTCCTCCCCCCGTGGAAATGGCAGTACGTTTGTTTTCTTTGGCCGCTTGTGCTCGAGTTAGTACTGCCAGGCCCCATTGCTTATCAAGAAAAATACTCCCTTCAGATTCCTGAATTCCTCCCCCGTGCTGAGGCATCCGAGAGAGAGCGTCAGCGAGTATATTATGTTTCCCCTGGAAGAATCTGAGTCTGAAATCAAAACGGCTGAAATATTGGGCCCATCTAATTTGCTTCGCTGATAGTTTACGAGGGGATCTTAGATACTGTAAATTTCTATGGTCAGTCCACACCTCAAACGGTGTTCCACTTCCTTCCAGGAAGTGTCTCCAGCACTCTAGTGCTTTTAGAATCGCTAAGGCTTCTCTCTCCCAAATCGGCCAGTTTTTTTCTGTATCGCTAAACTTTTTTGACAGATAGCCACATGGCTTCAGGTTCCCCCCCTCGTCTTTCTGTAGCAGAACTGCCCCATATGCCCGGTCTGACGCATCGCAATGTAATACAAAGGCTTTAGACATATCAGGGTGCTGTAGGACAGGCTCCTCAGTAAAACGCTTTTTAAGGGCTTCGAAAGCTTCCTGGCATTCTATTGTCCAGGTCAGTTTGGCCCCTGGGGCCTTCACTTTGGCTGTTTCTCCCCTACCTTTAGTCTTTAACAAATCCGTTAATGGCAAAGTGAGGCGCGCAAAGTCCTTGATAAATGTTCTATAGAAGTTTGCGAACCCTAGGAAGGATTGCAGCTGCTTCCGTGTTTTGGGGGCTTCCCACCCCCTCACGTCTTCTACCTTCGCAGGGTCCATCGCCACTCCCTGGGAGGAAATCCTATACCCCAGAAAGTCTATCTGGTCTTTATTGAACTCGCACTTGGCAAGCTTCGCATACAGTTTTGCTTCTCTCAACTTTTGCAGGACTTCCCTGACTAGTTCTATGTGTTGCTCCTTAGTCCGAGATACTAACAATATGTCATCTAAAAAAACAAAGACTCCCTTGTACAACAATGGATGCAACACTTCGTTGATTAATTGCATGAACGCGGCGCCTCCGCCGCACAAACCGAAAGGGAGCACACGATAATTGAATAATCCGAATGCACAGGAGAAGGCCGTCTTCCACCTGTCCTCTGGTTTAATCTGCAATTTATGGTACGCTTCAATTAAGTCCAATTTAGTGAATATCTGTCCCTCCGATAACTGGGCGATCAAGTCCTTCACTAAAGGTAGGGGGTATTTATTTCCAGAACTGATTGCATTCAGGCCCCTGTAGTCAATGCAGAGCCTCAGCGTTTGGTCCTTTTTGCGCCTGAACAACACAGGCGCCCCTAGAGGGGAATTTGAAGGCTCTATGAAACCCCTCGCTAGGTTTTTATCAATGTATTTTCTCAGTTCCTCCTTTTCCCTAGCCGACATTGGGTATATTTTTGCCTTAGGAAGCTCTGCTCCTGGGACTAGCTCTATCTTCACTTCAACTCTCCGCTTCGGTGGGAAACTGTCTGCTTCCTTCTCATCAAATACGTCCACAAAATCCCGATACTCTGGGGGTAATTTATCTGCCAGTTCTGCTATCCTGATAGAGTCTTCCTCCCCCCTTTTCCCCGGCTCCCTTTCCACTTCCTGGCTCCCTCCTTCCAACTTCATCCTGAAGATCATGCTCTTATCCTCCCAGTTGATTTGCGGGTTGGCCTGCCCCAGCCATGGCATGCCTAGTATAACATTATAGCTGGCTATTTGTGATATCACAAATGACACCTTTCCTTCCCAACTCCCTATCTTACACTTTACATCTTCGGCACTGTACTTAGCTAATGATCCCGATGCTGTGGATCCGTCCAACTGCGAAAAAGCTATTGGGGATTCTAGGTTCGTTCTTTCGCATCCCAATCCCTCGGCTAATTCAGGGGAGATGATGTTCCTGGAACATCCACAATCCACAAATGCTTTGCAGGTTGCTTGTTTGCTGCCACTTTCCAGCTGAATGGGGACCACTATCATGGCTTTGTCCTGACTTACCAACCCCCCCGAGTGGTGCCTCATCGGTGGTTCTTCCTCGGCGCGTTTCCCTGCCACGGCTCTTGGTTTGGGCGGGCCTCCGCCTTCCCCTTTTCTCTGCCAGCACTCGGCAGCCCTGTGGCCCAAACGGCCGCACACGAAGCAGCCCCTCCTGCTGGTGCTCACGTTCCCTGTCGGCTCCGTTCTCCTCCCGGCTGGGGTTGATCCCTCCTTCCGGCTCCCCTCTTTCATCTGCGGCCGCTGCTGTAGCCCTCCTCGGTGCCTCCTCGCCTGGGCCAGCGATGTCTCGATGCGCCCCGCCAGCTGAATCCATCCGCGCAGTGTGTCAGGCTCATCACGATGCACCGCCCAGGAGAGGATCTCCCGCCTGAGCCCCTCTTTGAAGAGTTCTATCTTTGTCACCGCAGACCATTCCGGCACCTTTTCAGCGAGGCATTGGAACTCCTCCGCATACTCAGATACCGACCTCTGCCCCTGGGAGACGGTCTTCAACTCCTCCCTCACCCGGATCTGCTCCAGTGGATCTCGGAAACGGGTCTCCAGGGCCCCCATAAAGCGTCGGAGTGACCCCAGACATGGGTCGCGCCGCGCGTGTAGTTGAACGTACCAGCTGGCCGCTCCCCTCTTCAACACTGCACCAATGGCCCGTACCCGGCTGGATTCCGTTCTAAAAGTGTGGGCATTGTCCTCCATATAGCCCCTCACCGTGGTCAGGAAAAAATCCAGTTCAGAGGACTCTCCCCCAAACTCGATCCTTAGTTCCTCTCGTCTCGGTAGGGGTCCCTGTGGTGGCAATCCCCAATCCTCCGCCCGTCGCAAGCCCCCTTGCGGGCCAGTGGGCCCCGCTGCTGCTTCCCTTTGTCCTGTGCCACGCCCGGCATTCGCCAGGGGCACCAGGGTCTCAGTTGGGAGCGTAGCCGGGATTCTCGGAGGCTTTTCCCCTTCGTCGTCACTCTCCTCCACCCGCGTCAGGCTCGTTTGGATCTTGGGCCGGGCACCGGGCTCCTTTCGCATTTCCCTTCCCTTCGGTGCTGGGAGGTCTGCAAAGCCCTGGCTGCTTCCCATGCTCACGTCCCACATTGAGCTAGCCCGGAGTTCCCTTCCTCGCTCCGGCTCCGCCAAAACCGCCAGGCGCTCCATCGCCCTCGACATCACTGCCAGGGTGGTCTCCATCGCCGACATCCTCTCCTCCAGAAACACCATCTTTTGCGGGCCTGGGGAAGGTGAACCTTCCTCTCCTCCGGTGCTATCTCCCCGCACCACTCCGCGCCTCTGGGTTACCCCATTCGGCTGGGCATAAGCGGTGGATGACGCCAGGGCCGCCAGCTGGTGGAACTCAGCGTCCGTCTCGGGAGTGGCCCTTTCCGACCTTCCTCCTCCGGCGCCCAAGAGCTCTTCATCCTCCACTTGCATGTTACACCTCACCGCTACAGCGGGATGGTGTCCGTATTCTTGGCTTAGTGTCAGCTCACCACAGCCGCTCCTGAATGAACACACGAGACTCTTTGTGGTATCACCAGGAACTTTTACTGTAGGAAACATGAACATCAGAAAAGCCAAGAATGGGAGGCTCCGGCCAACCCTCCTTTATATACCCTCCCCCTCATTTGAACAGTCTCTTCCCGCTCAGTAAAACCCCGCGCAAATTCCCCGCCAAGTCCATCAGCCGTTTCTCCTCCGAGTCCTGGGACGCAGGTGTCTTATCAATGTCAGTGACCCTGAAACTCAGAGCCACATCCAGGCTCTAGTAGCAGGGTTCTGACACACATATGTATCAATAAGAAAGACATCTCCCTTTTTGCTCTCATATTTGTAATCTGAAGTTGAGTCTTTTTAAAAAAAGTTTTCACATACATAAAGAATGCCTGTTCTGTTAACCCAAAGGATAAGATTCATTAAGACAGGACATTAATGTTCAGGGAAACGGGAATGGTGAGATCAGATCTCATATGAAAAAAATCTAAATATTACAAACAGTCCTGTAAAGATGTCATGATCATTGTGTTTTATTCATGATTGCTATGTTTAGGTTGACTGTTTAAGGTTATATATTTCAGCTATTCTTATACAGAAGTTGGGAGCCTCTAAGGCATGGCCAGGAAAAGGGGCGTGGCTTCACCTTGCTGGTGGAAGCCTTAGAATTCAAATTTAGCAGTTGGAATTGGGCAGTTGGAGTTTGACGGTTGACCAGAGCAGTTGGTTCTGTTCAGTGGGAAAGGAGTGAGATCGAGAGAAGGGATTGTGGGAGGAAGTTGAGCAGCTAGAGAGTGTTAGCAGAGAAGGGCTAAAATTAAAGTTGCTGAGCCTTTAGTAGGGATAACTAAAGAGCTGAGGCTACATCCCTAAGTCAAGGAGGACTAGGGTTAACCAGTTAAACTCCCCAGTCCAAGTTTGATCGGGTACAGATCAACTAAGTTCAAGAAGGACAGTATTCCTAACTGAAAGAAACAAGTCATATAAAGCTGATACCATACTAAGCTCAGAGAAACTATTGAGAAATCTTGCAACACTTACTGTGCAGAAGTAACATCGTTCAACTCAAGATATAACATTCTTGCGACCATCAAGCTTTGTGCTATAAATAAACAAGTTACTGTTTCTTCAATTGTTGCTTATTATTTGAGCAAAGCATCTTTCAAAGGTGGTGGCAGCGACAACATTGAAAAGTGGGATACATAGAGGTAGAAGTTGAATCCTTCGCAATTTGGTGGCAGCGGTGGGATCCAAAAAGATTCCATCCCTGTCATCATACTTCTTTACAGTCCTCAAGTTATGAAGAAGATAAGTTCTGTAGGTTTGTTCTTAAATTGAATTTGTATGTAAGTCAGAACATGTACATTTTTTCAATTGTCTAAAAACTTCTGAAAATATTACCTGTATATGGTTCAGTATTATCTATAATTTCAGGCACTCATAGGAAGTCTTGAAACATATCTTCCATGGATAAGAGGATCAAGTTGTAGTAGAAATGGTAGCTGGGCCATGAACTTGCTCAAAGATGGGCAACTGGAGCAGGCGTAAAGCCTATTTGCTATCCCAAAGAGATCTTCCGCAAGCCACACGGATTCCTCAAAATGACAAATCACATCAGAAAAGCAGAAACAGTTATTCAAAATTGGGTTTCTTTTTCTAAAAAGTGTTCATCAACAGAGAGAGGCCTTGCAACTTATTCAAAAGGTACATTTTCCAGCAGCTTCCAAATGAGACAGGAAAAGGGCGAAAATTTTTCAAATTATCTACTGTGAGGAGAGAGAAATTGATGGGAAACATCTTAAAAGACTGGGAATTTTTAAAATCTTACACATAGAGAAAAGAAGGGAAGAGCATGTTTGTAGGATTTGACGACATTGAATCATTTTTGTTGGAGTCTAGTTAAGTAATATAGAGTAATATAGAAAATATACTGCCTTAGATCTGGAGGGTGGGAAGTCAATTTTTAATGTCTTCATGTGCGGGCAGGGGTTGAGAGGTTTAGGATAGTTGTAGTATTTAGGGTTTTGTAGAATGTATTTTAGTGCATTTATTATAGTGTATTGGTATGTTGTTTCTATATCAATTAAGATTATTAGATCTTTTAAAAAAGAGTTGTAGAAGAGGTGTCAGTAGCTTTATCGCTTCACTTTTTCAAACCATGCTTTAACATGTGCTTCAGAGGAGACTACTGTATGATGTAGCCTTTAGAAATTTTCCCAGCCCAGAACTTATTTGCCATTTGAAGGAAGCTTGCAAATAAAAATGTACCGATTATTTAAATCAGGATCCTGGGTTGCCACCCTGATCTCCTCCTCACAGACCATAATGTACCATAAAGGACCACCATAGCCTAAATAGGTCCATATTTGGCCCTCAAGTTGGAGATGTGGTAGAAAGAAGGCTCCCAGCTGGTGGATGGGGCAGTAATAAAGCACCAAGCAAGGGCTGATGCATTGTACTTCTGATAAGAGGTTCTCTGGACCATGCCTTTCTTTTTCTTGGTTGTGTTAGTCCTCTACTAAATATGCAGTTATTTCCATTAATACTATAAACCAGGCGCTGTAAATAATGTCTCCTGCTGCAGTGTATTTACCGCCTGGAGTATGCACAACTTAATTGGCTTAGGAAAAGAAAGAAAAAACATTTAGCTGGCGTATCTGTCATTTGCTATAGGCTTGTAATATTTTCTTTGAACAATAAGGAAAAAATGGAATGTGGTAAGTTTATTTAGATTATATTTGGGCATTTAAATTTTCAACAAGACCCACTTTCCAGATTTTAGGGGTGGAAAGTTGTAAAATACATTAAAAATCCCCACACAAAACCATTTCCTTTGCAGCAATGAATAGAAGAAAGTAAGACTGGCATAATATTAAATTAAAGTAAAAGGCTATACCTACCTATATCATTTTTCATTTAGAGGTTTCTTGCAGTATGTAATTTACAGGTGCCTTAAAAGACATTGAGCAAGAACCATCTTAGTTATCTTCCTAGTGAACATAGAAATAATATAACTTGGCTTGGTGTGTGGATATGAATCTGTTAATGACAATGTGTGGCATGGGAAAAACTTAAATCAGCAGTTTAAACTTGTTTGCTGGATCTCTGGTCAGAATTTTGTTTTGACAGATGTAAAAGAATAGCATTGTTTTCTGAGTATGTCAGAGAACAATGAAGGATTTTGAATACCTTCAACAAAGGATTCCCCCAGGCAAGAAGCAGCCAAGCTTTGAAACTGCAAGGCTATTCAATGCTAATCAAGCTGATCAATTGCAACATTCACACTTGTCTCAAACAAAAAAGAGTTCTTTCTCCCACCCTGGACATTCCACAGATATTAAAAAAAACTCCACTTGCCTAATTTCCAACAGACCTCACAACCTCTGAGGATGCCTGCCATAGACGTGAGTGAAACATTAGGAGATAATGCTTCTGAAGCATGGCCATACAGCCCCAGAAAACCCACAGCAACCCTTTTGAATACCATTCTAGACAACTGAGAGTTATCCTAGGCTTGACATCTCTTTCAGAAATCACCTCTCACATAATTAATGGATTCATTCATCACTAAGGCTCTGCATCCTTGTTTTACAGTTCTTCCACCTTCATTTCCTGTATTTGTCAATGTTTCTCACATAGAAAACACATTTCCCACAAAGAAACAAATAATCTTAGAGGTAGCATGCTACGGACATGACACAAATGGCAACTTAAATTCATTTAGACTGGTGGCAGCAGTGTCACAGAAGAACAACCACTTTGGTAAGGAACATGCAAAAAACACATGCACACTTGCCTATCTTGGTAGGACAGAAGTAAATGGTTTTAGGAAAAGAAACTACGGGGATGGAGAGAGATCTACAGTCCCACGAAACAAGCAAAAACACAAAGGAACCAATAGAGGAAAAGCCATTGAGAAGATAAGAAAGGAGTTAGTAACAGTCGTTCCAAGGTTTGTCTTGACAACATAATTGGCGTATTTCAATATTTTTGTTCAAGTACTTGTTTCCTTTCAGCCCAAGTCCAAAGGAGAGGTTTACTGAATCACCAGCAGTCACTGTATTTCAAAGCCTCTGGGTTATTAATGTTCAAAAGAAAGCAAGATGCATCAGACAAAAACAAGAAAGCATAACTGAATCAGGTAGTCAATGCATACAAAATATGAGTCTGACTCAAAATATGATCCAAATTCAAAATAATGTGTGCAGGGACCATATGCCTATATGGATGCAGAAAATACAAGGCAGAGTTGTCCAAATGTTTGCGCTCAAACTTCAACCAGCGAAGGTACTACTTTATTTGCCAACAAACTTGAATTGCTGCAATGATCGAATACTTGGCAGTTATGTGAAGTAATACCACTGAGATTGAGGTGTGCTGGGACTCTTGTAAAAGCAGCCTGGCCTCACCTCTGGCTTTGAAGATCTGGCTGCCAGGTAACACAGTCATGTCTGCTCCCTAAAGGCATCTTTCACTCAGGAAGAAAGCAGCTGTTCCCAGAGATCATAGCAACACAGAATACGCCTATCGGTATATTTCTTCACACTCCCAATTCTAAGTTAACATATATAGTCCAAACACACATGCAAAAGTAAGTCTCATGAAACCAATAGGAGTTCTTTTCAAGTAATATTCTTGTGAAATAGATATGTATTAATGGGAGTCTTGTTGCATGCAGAGAAGTCTCTTGAAAATGGGCTTACTGTATATGCTTCATCGGCCTTCCTCAGCCTTGGAAGCCACGCCGGACCGGGTGGCTTCTTTCATCCTGCTTTTCGATCTTTGCAAAGACTAGGCCTGTGGAGGCCGCGCCGAACCGGGTGGCCTCCTTAACCTCCAACCTACTTTCTCCGTTTGATCACCAAAGGCTATGTGTGGACCGGGCGGTCCTGTGTGGAGCAGCACCTCCTAGAATTCATCAGTGCTACAGCTTGCCACTTTGCCCTTTTGTGTGTGTGTGTGTGTGTGTGTGTGTGTGTGTGTGTGTGTATATAGTTGTGTATTAAGGATGGGAGTAAGAAAGCCTTATTTTAATTTAATTTAATCTAATAGGGGATACAGATCCGATTGTGATAGGAAGTGGATGTGAGAGTCTGGTATCAAAGGTCATAGGAAGTAATCACATAGGATTAGAGAGTACCTCGAGTTTAATTGATGGTTGAATCTGATGGTTTTGGAATGTGTTAGATGGTTCGTGTATGTAGGTTGACATATTAGTGTGCAAGAGGTTGACAGAATTAGATATCAGGAATGGGATGTCAACTCTGAATTTGTTGAAAGATCTGAGTGGTTTACTATAGGAAAGAAAGATCTGATTGGTTTACTATAAGAAGGTCACTGAGAAGGTAATAGACATTGAGTATGCAGGAAACTCGGAGGAAGAACGATCTTTCCTACCTATGTGACCTTTTGGGGAAATCGTTCAGTACTGTCTTATTTCAGATTGAGACACTGAACAAGAAAATTGATCTTCTTTTTAAAGGAATTTCCCTGATTGTGGAAAATCCATCCCCTATAGACAGTAGAGCAACTATACCAGTCAATTTCGCTAACATGGAAGAGGAATTTAGTGCTCTGGAAGGCCAAAGGAGGAAGAGGCTGGAGGAGCAGAAGGTAGCTAATGGGTTAGATGCTGAAGTGACTAGTGAGGGAATGGGGCTGCTATCTGGGGGAGAGGGACAGGGGAGGGATGGGTGGAAGGAGATCAACGGAGCCTCTTGGAGGACTAACAAGGCGTCATCCTCTGAATTGTTTGGACAATTACTGGACATTCCCTGCAATCCCCAGCATCTGTTACGAACTAATAGGGTGGCAGTGGAAGTTTCAGATTCAATACTGAACAGAGGCAGATGGTCATCTAAGCGAGCGGTACAGACATCTCTATCGCAAATACTATCTGTAAGCCGGCCGGAAGTGAAGATCGAGACTATTGACTGGCTTCGTAGAGATTACCATTCTTGGAACCGCTCCTTACGTCTCCTCATTGGACTGGAAGACAAATTGTTAGTGGAGGAACTGTTCTCGCTTGGGCCTAAATTACAACTGCTGGGCATCACTCTTAGAAGAGTATTAGTAGATCCAGTGATTCGCCCCTTGGTCAGCGGGCTGATCTCCGACACACAAGATTTAATAACCTCTAACAACGGGGTCGAACGCTCGCCGGTGCTGGCCCCCTTTTCAGAGTTCCACTTTGAGACTCCCTCCCCAATTTTGAACTATGCCTGTTCCACCTCTCAACCCTGCCCACAGACATTACCCTTGTTTAGCCCCCTGTCAATGTCAGATGACGTTAAGTCAGATGACTCCGTCTCTTTACCTCTAATGGAGATGGGTTCCTTCCTTAATCAAACAAATACCTCTGTGGGCCCCACATTTCAGAACAGCTGACTAACCCCCTTAAAAGGCAACCTTAATCAATCAATCCCCCAGGAGGTAGAGGGTTCCCACGGGTGGGGCGCCATTGAGGTAGTGTGGGGGAGGAGGAGGAGGAAGAGCGGTCACTTGCGACCCAGGGAGAAGCGCAACAGAGTTTTTGCGACCCTGGAGAGGAATAGGTGTGGTAGTCTTCAGGACAGACCCCCCGGCCTTAAGGTTCTGCTTCTGAATGCCAGATCTGTCAATGGTAAGACAGCTGTTATTCAGGATTTAATCCTGGATGAGGGGGCGGATCTGGCATGCATCACCGAGACGTGGTTAGACGAGCTGGGTGGGGTGAATCTCACTCAGCTGTGTCCACCGGGTTTTGGGGTGCATCAGCAGGCCAGGGCTGGGGGGCGGGGAGGAGGAGTCGCGGTGATCTTTCGGCAGTCCATCGCCCTGATCAGATGCGCCATTCCACAAACTTCGAGGTTCGAGTGTGTCTTCCTGAGGGTGGGAGTCCGAGACAGCGTGGGGATTCTGCTGGTGTACCGCCCACCCCGCGACCCAGCAGTCTCCCTGTCTGAGCTAGCAGATGTGGTCTCTAATGTGGCCCTGGCCTCCCAACAACTTATAGTTTTGGGAGACTTTAACATTCATGCCGAGACCACATTGACAGGTGCAGCTCAGGATTTCATGGTTGCCATGACGACCATGGGGCTGTCTCAAGTTATATCTGGGCCCACACATCAGGCGGGACACACGTTGGACCTTGTTTTTATTGTGGACGGCGGGACAGTCAGAGTGGAAGAGCAAAATATTCTTCCATTGTCATGGTCTGACCATCATCTGATCTGTGTAAGTTTCGCCGTGTCTTCTAACCTCCGCAGGGGTGGTGGACCCACTAAGATGGTCCGACCCAGGAGGCTGATGGATCCGGATGGACTCCTGAGGTCTCTTGGGGATCTTCCTGTTCTGGAGACTGGCGATCCTGTCGATGTCCTGGCTGATCGCTATAATAGTGAGCTGACAAGGGCATTGGACATGATCGCTCCCGAACGTCCCCTCTCGCTGCGTAGAGCCACGTCGACCCCTTGGTTCACTGAGGAGCTGGCTGTGATGAAGCGTGAGAGGAGGGGACTAGAGTGCATCTGGAGGAAATCTCAGGACGTGTCCGACCAAGCACGGGCTAAAGCCGCTATTAAGGCTTACTCCGTGGCTTTGCGAGCAGCCAGGAAAGCTTTCACGACTGCTCGCATAGCGTCTGCGGCCAATAGGCCATCTGAGCTGTTCCGAGTTGTGGGAGAGTTTCTGTGGCCTCCTGAGGCCCAGGGGCTCCCCGATGACTTGGCAGCCAGGTGCAGCGATTTCGCGCACCATTTTGCAGGCAAAGTTGCTCAGATACGCTGTGAGTTGGACTCCAGTTTAATTGTAGTTCCAGCGGAGGTAACCGAGGTACCTGTCTGTTCCATCTTGTGGGATTCTTTCCGGCTTGTTCTTCCTGATGACGTGGAGGGGATTCTTGGGTCTGTGAGGGCGACCACCTGCGCTCTGGATCCTTGTCCCTCTTGGCTGGTTAAGCTGGCCAAAGAGGGGCTGTTCGATTGGTTTGTGGCTATAATAAATGCCTCTTTGAGCCAGGGGTCAGTTCCATCCTACTTTAAGCAGGCGGTAGTAAAACCGCTACTTAAAAAGTCCTCGTTAGACCCATCCGTATGTAACAACTACAGACCAATTTCCAACCTCCCATTTTTGGGCAAGGTTCTAGAGCGGGTGGTTGCCACGCAGCTCCAGGGGTTCCTCGATGACACTGATTTTCTGGACCGCTCGCAGTCTGGCTTCAGGCCTGGGCACAGTACCGAGACGGCTTTGGTCGCCTTGGTGGATGACCTCCGCAGGGAACTGGACAGGGGGAGTGTGACCCTGCTGGTTCTCTTGGACATCTCAGCGGCTTTCGATACCATCGACCATGGTATCCTTCTGGGACGGCTCTCTGGGATGGGGCTTGGTGGCACTGTTCTGCAGTGGCTCCGGTCCTTCCTGGAGGGCCGTTCCCAGATGGTGAAGCTGGGGGACACCTGCTCGGACCCCTGGCCTTTGACCTGTGGGGTCCTGCAAGGGTCTATTTTATCCCCCATGCTTTTCAACATCTACATGAAACCGCTGGGAGAGGTCATCCGGAGTTTTGGAGGGCGTTGCCATCTCTACGCAGATGACACGCAAATCCACTACTCGTTCCCATCTGACTCCAAGGAAGCCCCTCGGATGCTGAACCAGTGCCTGGCCGCTGTGGCGGACTGGATGAGGTGGAACAAGCTGAGGATCAATCCTGACAAGACAGAGGCCCTCCTGGTCAGTCGCTCGTCGGATCGGGGTATTGGGTGGCAACCAGTGCTGGACAGGGTTGCACTCCCCCTGAAATCACAGGTCCGCAGTTTGGGGGTCCTCCTGGATTCAGCGTTGACGCTTGAGGCTCAGGTGTCGGCGGTGGCCGGGAGGGCTTTCGCACAACTCAAACTTGTGCGCCAACTGCGACCATACCTCGTGAAGTCTGACTTGACCACGGTGGTGCACGCCTTAGTTACCTCTAGACTGGACTACTGTAATGCGCTCTATGTGGGGCTTCCCTTGAAGACGGCCTGGAAACTACAATTGGTCCAACGCTCGGCTGCCAGATTAATAACGGGAGCGAGTTACAGGGAGAGATCTACTCCCTTGTTTAAGGAGCTCCACTGGCTGCCGTTCATTTTCCGGTCCCAATTCAAGGTGCAGACCATCATTTATAAAGCCCTAAACGGTTTGGGACCCACCTACCTTCGTGACCGTATCTCCTACCATAAACCTGCCCGAGCCCTTCGATCATCTGGGGAGGCCCTCCTGTCACCACTGCCTTTGTCTCAGGCCCGCCTTGTGGGAACAAGGGAGAGGGCCTTTTCTGCTGTGGCCCCCCGTTTATGGAACTCACTGCCCATTGAGATCAGGCAAGCCCCTACTCTTTTAGCCTTTAGGAAAGATTTAAAAACATGGCTCTTCCGGTGTGCTTTCGGAGAGTAACTGTATATTCCTCCTTTGTTTCGCCCCCCAACATCTATCCTTTAGACCCCTGTTCCCCATGGTTTTATTCTTATCTCTTCTTACCCCGAGTTTTAACTTTGTGTCCATGCGGCCCGCCCTTGTTATGTTATGCTACGTTTTGCTTTGATTTTGTTCTGTACTGTGTAGTGTTATTCTTGTATTGTTTAATTCTATTTTGATATGTTGTTTTTATATTTTGTTTATTGTATTGTCTTGGGCATGGCCCCATGTGAGCCGCCCCGAGTCCCCGTTGGGGAGATGGTGGCGGGGTATAAATAAAGTATTATTATTATTATTATTATTATTATTATTATTATTATTATTATATTATTATTATTATTATGCTCATGTTTAAGTCAATCCCATGTCTAAGTCAAGGGCAGGTTTTGAGGGTAAAATTATGGATTTTGATATGAGCCATGGATAAGTTTTTAACTGTTTTAAAGGTTTGTAAATGTTTTTAACTGTTTTAATGGATTTTATAATTCTATTTTAAATGTTTATTTTAATTGTACATTGTTTTAAGGCATAAAATAGTTGCCTATGGGTAAAGCCATCTTGAGTCCCCTCCAGGGTAGAAATGTCATAAATAAATAAATAAATAAATAAGTCAAGCATCATTTTGTGGAGAGGGAACACACCAATGTCTCCTCAGGAGACAGCCATAACATAGGTTTGGAGAAGTGATCTGAATAACATTCTAGATTTATGTGAGTATATAGAGTAAGTTAATGTGTTTCAGACTGAAGCACCTAGGCTCAATTGTCTTACTTCTTTAGATAATCATTTGATATATCCCCTCCATATTAAATCATACCATAATATGTAGCTTCTTTATACTAAGTCAAACTTCTGATTAATAATAATCATAATAATAATTATTTATTTATTTCTATCCCATTTTCTCCTGGCTCAGGGCTAAAAGCAGCGAACAACATATAAAAAGCAAAAGTATAACATACGATAAAAGTAGACAGCACCATCATAAACATAGTCATATCTAATAAAATATATAAACCGACATTAACATAATTAGCAACTAACAAAAATTACAATTAAACATTCAATAGATTAAAACACTTTCTGGTATCAATTCATCTAGGCTGTAGTCAGGTCCATTGCCGGAAGTCTATTACAGTTCAAACATTGCACACGGTAGATCTGGCATTTGCAGTACTATTGTTTTCCTTCAGAGAAGACCTGTTTCCACAGGAAAGTTTTTACTTGATTCCTAAATGATAGCAGGGATGGAGCCATTCTAACTTCTTTAGGAAGGGAGTTCCAGAGCCGTAGGGCAATCACCAAAAAGTTCTTCTCTCTCTTTCCCACCAATCGTACTTGGGATGATGGTGGGACCGAGAGTAGGGCTGCTCCTGATAATCTTAGGGCTCGGGTAGGGTCATAGGAAAAGACTGGGCTCAAACTGTTTAGTTAAGTAGGCTGGGCTTGAACTGATTCATCTCATCATCACTGTCAACTTTCACTCCAGGACACCAGGTAAAGGTCTCACACAACCTGCTACTTGAAACCTTTTAACTGGGGTTCATGGACATTTATTTTTGAAACAAGCCATATATTCTGTCATGAAACTCCCTGTTCTACGTAGCTGTTCTAATATGTGTGTAACTGAAGGAACATTTGCAGCATGCAAACAGAAGAAAATAAATTTTCAAAAAAATCCTACATTTTATGAAAGCCCAATATATTTCAGAAAATTATTTCTTTCTTTGGGGCAATCTGAATATGTAAAATGTCCAGGGACTCCTGAATTAAATTATTTCCAAGGTCTAATTGTGATAAAACATAGGAATTCCATAAGTTTAACTCAACAGTATATACTGAACATCAGTTAAATTACTAATTTCATGCCCAGTAGCTTTCAAGCAATAAATGTGACCAACAGCCAATGGGTTTAGTGGCAAGTATTAAATTACCAACCTGACTCATAATATTTGAGGGCATGGGGCCAAATGTGCAGAGTATTTCAGCAGTCTATTGCTCTAACTTTGGATAATGTCAAACTAAAGTAACTATGTGAATTTTAAGAGTAAACAAGAACATGAATAACATGTAGACCATCCGAACAGCTTAGTTGAAAAACTCTGCATACTTTTGACTGTACAGTGGATCCTTGGTGTCTATTAGGGTTTGGTTCCAGGACACTACCCCATAGATACTATAATCCATGGATGCTCATCCAATTACGTAGAATAGTGTAGTAAAATGGTGCCCTTGTATAAAAGGGTAAACAATTCAAAGGAGTGCTGGAGAGAACCTGGGGATCTGTGAAATGATGGGAGGGTGCCGCAAGGTATGCCACGCAGCAACCCAGTGCTCTGTACATGATTTGCTTTTTGGAATTTTCCCCTTGAATATCTTCAAGCTGCAATTGTCTGAGGCCATGGATGCAGAATGAAAATGGACATGAATGATGTCTGTATGGCATTCATTTCTCCCATCAGATTCATGCCTATTATCTCCCATGAGATCCTTCCTTAGATCTTCATTTTCTCTTGTTTGCAAGAGGGAACATGGTTCTCAAAATATCAAACAGCATTTGGTAAATTTACTTTTTTTTTTTGGATGACAGCTCCAAGAATAGACTAGCCAACATAGCCCATGGGACCCAGATCATCATCCTGCCACTATTCACTATTCAAATATGTATTGCTTCCACATTCCACTATATTTATTCTCCATAAAAGTAACTCCCTGAATTCTGTCTTTGGGTCAGTGACAGTCTTACTCAGACTGGTAGGTATTTGTGTGGTTTATATAACCACTGGCTTATCTTAGTCCAAGGATCATAGGAAGTCTCCCTTGAGCACTTTAGCATACATGTCCACCCAACTCAGGAACGACTACTGTGATTGACAATAGCTGGAAACTGTTCCCAAGTAGACATCTCTTATCCTGTGTCAAAGTGGGGGCTTGTAGGAATCCCATGATAGGAGAAAGGCAGGATATAAATAAAACAGAATCCATCAAAATTATATGCAAAGAATGTCATTTACTACTGAGCTATGGCCTTTCCTTAAAGCATGCCCTTTGAATTTCATGAAATTAATTTTCACACTTAAGATCAAACAGTAAAACTTTATTGAGCTAGGAAGCCTCTTGCCAAGTTTGGTGACTCACCACAACATGTCTACGGCTGAGTGAAGATATTCTTTTGGATTACAACTCCCAGAACTTTCAGCTAGGGAGCTGTAATGCCTTCTGCCATCAGAATAAACTGATGTATGGCCGTGTTCTAGCAGCACTTTCACCTGCATCTGTGGCTGGCATCTTCAGAGGATCATACAACTACACAGTTTCTTTATGTCGGTTCAAAATTTGGTTGTCAGTTTGGTGATGGGATTTTATTTGTATGACAATACTATAAGAGCTCTATTGGTACCAATTTAGCGACTAATGTTAGGTGTTCATTTTTAACTATACTTTTAATGGCCTGCATAAGACATACTTTGGGGACGCCTTCTTTCTTCACCAGAAGCCCAGGAATTATCTTTTCCTATCGGCATAAACTGCTTTTAGCAATTAAGAAGAGTATTGTCTATAGCTGCCTTATGCTGATGGTATTTTTCATAATTCACCAGATCTGACTTGTTTGCTTTTAAAAAAAAATCACATTTACTCATGTGTCATATACAAGAATTTGGTCTCATGAACCTATCCATCTGTTGTAAAAATAATTCCATTGATATCTTTTTCTTGATGTTCTAATATCTCTTTCAATAACAGTAACAAAATATGGCAACAACCTTATAGTCTAGTTTGGAAAATCAATTCAGATGAAAGTGGATTGTAGTCCTTCTTAACCTGCCTCATCAGAATTCTGCATAAATTTGAGATTTACAAAATTTCATTGTATCTGGTAATATGCTTGATTGTCTTATGATGATCTCGTCATGTGGCCGCCAAAAGTGTTCCATGTTGCTCTGTTTTGTTGCAGGGCACAGGGAAGCCACTGCTCCATGCCCCGCATCGTCAGGCAGCTTCATCATCTGATCCTGGGGAGGAGAGGGTAGCGTGGTGCATAAAAGTCAATGGCAACACAGGAAGCCTCCTGTGTTGCCATTGTGGCATGCTGGTTCCGTCCTTCACCCACGGAGCCGGCACGATGGCACGATGTGAGCCAGCCAGCTCCATAAGTGACCGGGGCTAGATTGGCGTTTGCTGCCAATTTTAGCCCTGTATGATGGGGACATAAGACAAGATATACTTTTTTATTTTGTACTTTTGGCACTTTTCTACCATAGATCAATTGGAAACTTTCCATATTAAAAGAGATGTAAGGAACTTACTGAGCAGATTTTTGTTGACTTTTTAAAATAAGGCAATATTTCCAGTGTAAATGTAATTCTACTGGGACCACACGGAAGCAGGTTCTTGGTTTACTGAAAGTTCTTAATATTAAGCTTCCAGGAGCTGCCTGTACTGGAATTCCTAGAAGTGATATTTTCTTAGAAGTGAGATTCAGTGAAGGTTGTTCTTGTGAAATCTTCCCTATTGTGAATTCTGAATAGGGATTCCAATTACTCCATTATCTCATGGGGAAAAAGTGTACCAGGAGCTGATTTTACAAGAAGGAATAATACATTTTTGGAAGTGCTCAGGGAGCTGAATGATTCATGGAGGTGGTTCTAATTATATAAGCACAGAGGTGGTTTTCAGAAGTTCTAAACTAATCTGCCTATTGTGATGGGTTCATCATAGTACTGGTATTGTCATTTTCTTTTTTGGTAGGACTTGTGTCCTTCAATAGCATGCCAAGTAGAAATTCCATAGAGTAGTGATTCTCAAAGTGTGGGTCCCCAGATGTTTTGGCCTTCAACTCCCAGAAATCCTAACATCTGTTAAACTGGCTGGGATTTCTGGGAGTTGTAAGCCAAAATATCTGGGGACCCACAGGTTGAGAACCACTGCTATGGGGGAAGAGTTCCTCCTAATTGCATGTCAATACATCAAAAACTTCAGATGTGGTCTTTCTGCCTTGCATAAGAAAATGTCTGTAATAGGGGCAAAGATTGCAGTTCTGATGTACACACTGTCGATATTTTCACATATATTTTTCCCGCTCATCTCTATTCAAATATTTTTTTAAACTAAGTAACCTTGAGGTATGCTAGAAGATTCTTCATAGAATAACTGAGATTGCACAGAAGTTGTTCTTTCTAAAACCCCAAGTATAAAGGTGGTGTGAGGTATTAGAGGGCAGATCTAATGCTAAGGTTGCAATCCACTCTCCCCTCTGAAGCCCATTTATTTTGTCACATAAAACTGGCTCTGGAGTGAAGGAAGCATTCTGGAACTAGTTTTTAGATAGTCCAGAGAATTGTAGGAGACTGAGTGAAATAATGCCTTTTCCCAACTGTCAGTTAGATTGAACCCAGAATCTCACTGTCATTAGATTTACACCAGAATACTTCATCTTTCAGGAACATACTTAATTTTTCCACATTTTAGAGAAAACTTTTCTCATCATGTGTTTTGTATTTTAGGAAGGAATCTAGTTTTTCTACTGAGATTTGCATCATTTCTTCTTGAGTTAGATTTGGTAATTAAAATGTCCTTTTCTGTTATCACTGAATGGATCCTTCTGCCTGTCGAATAAATAAAAATGCCAAGTTGCTTCATTAACATGCTCGCCACTGCGCTGGGTTGGCAACAGCATGATCTAGTGCTGCCAAAGGGCACAGGCCATGAAAATTTAGGAAGCTTTGCATCATATTTGTAAGAAGTGAGACATGAATATAAAACCTTCTGAGAGGACCTTGACTATAAAAACACATCCCACACACTTACACCAATTTATTGTAAAGATGCTGAAAATGCAAAAGAAAAAAAGAAAGAATTTAGCACAGACAGCTGCATCATCATTGTGGTTGTCGTTACATTTTGAAGCAGAAGTAACAAACCTTTAAGGGGAGAGAGGGTCCAATGATACCAGGGGACATGGCCATTCCCCTGATGTTATCTGGTTTCTGATGGAAGTACGTAATAGTGAAAGCAAAAAAGCACTTTGGTTTACAAATGCATTATGGAATGGGTATTCTGCATAACATACATATCATCACTTTTGCACAATCCAAAAATCAATCTCTCCATTTGGACCTCTTGATGTGATTGGAGCCTTCAATCAACACAGCTCTCATTGTTATGTGATTTCAGCTCCACTAAATCATGGGTTTGAGGGCCCAGAGTGTCTAGAAGGCTGAATGAGACATAAACAGGTTGCAGGAAAAATCAGAGGCTTTATTTTCACTGGCCAGAGAGGATGTCAGTTGAGATAGCCCTCCAAAGAACTGACATACTGCAATTGCAAATATAGAGCATTTAAATTTAATTTGACAGTAGGGGTGTACAATTTTCCTTTATGCGTCGTAAGGCGGATCAAATTTGTTAAATTCATTCTTACAATGTGATATCCGACACATGGGTGTGGATATCTTTTTTGTTTGCATTTTGTAAATCTCAGAAGCCACCCAAAGTCAGTTTTATTTTCAGCTCAAGCAAGCAAAGCAAAGCCAAGCCAAAAAGGCTGCCTTTCCTCTTTAAATCAATAGCCTTTCACCATTAGAAGAGGGAAGCAGCAGGGAGAAAGCAGAGGTCACTGGGAAAGAGATTGAGAAAGCACATCATTCTGGGAAAAGTAGTTTTGGAAGATAAGGAGCCCTATATCAGAGAACTCAAAAGGCCCTGCCCTAAGCTACATTTCCCAGAATTCTGCTCAGCATCAGAAAGTCCCAATCAAGCTAGGGGAGAGATTTGTCCCTCTGTAGCAGCAGCCAGTCAGAGTTTCAAAAAACTGTTGAATCTGCAAAGAGGAGGACTGACTGATACTTCTAGTAAGTAAATCTCTGTGCTGGGCTGAGAAGAAATCTCTAAATGGAAATTATATTGGTTAATATGAGAGACATTCAATGAGATAGCTGTTGTGGCTTTTTTCTTTTAAAAGCCCATTTTTGTCAAAAATATTTTTAAAATCCTAAAATCAGTAGATGTATGAATATTTCTGAAAGTTGTGGGGAATGGTCCCCTGTTATCTTGTGTCATTCTAAAGAAAATTCAAGGAGATAGCTTTTGTAGTTTCTTTTCTTAAAGTTGTTTATAAAAACTTTGAAAATCCCCCAAAACTCTGTGGATAAGTGAAACATTCTGAAATTGGATGGGCTAACAGTGGTAAATGTGTTTTACCACTGTAGCAAGTTTTACCCTAATAGCTGTAAAAATGAGGGAGAAAGGAGCCTCTGAAGTTTCCCCACCTGCGCAATTACTAAAAAAAATATATTAATGAAATTGTGTTACTCTTTTTATAGTAATGAAATTTTCACTAACGATGCTTTAGAAACACTTTAGAAACAAAATGCCACTGCCCCCTAATTTGTAATGAGTTTTGAAACACAACCCTTTTGATTGCACAACCCTATTTGACAGCTATTCAACAAACCCACACCAGCTCCTGATTGGCCCAGAAACTGTCTAGCTAGGATCCGCTTCCTGAGTGGCTCAAGACTCCATCCAATATCATTGCTAGCTGGCTTTTTGTGGTGTCAGGAAATTAAAAAACTATAATTGGAGCATTTGAAGTGTCAGCCTGTTTATTAACCTCCCAGAGGGGTGCGATTGGAAAGGAATGTGAGGTGGCATTGGGAAATGAATCCGCGATGAGTTTAATGGGTTGGTACTAGTAAACACAATGATGTTAGTCCAAAGTACACAATGGATGTGTGAGAATGCTGACCACTTCAATCAATGAAGCTGGCTTGGTGATGGATCTTTCCCACAGATAGCCCTGATCTTACCAATGGGAGTAGGAAAGGAACACAAGAACTCTGATGCAAATTCACTGAGTGCTTTACCCCACTCCTCCAGTTCATTGTTAGGGGATTTTTAGAAATTAAAGGAATATCAGATATTTATATTATGATTCATAACAGTAGCAAAATACAATTATGAAGTAGCAACAAAAATAATGTTATGGTTGGGGTCACCACAACATGATTCATAACAGTAGCAAAATACAATTATGAAGTAGCAACAAAAATAATTTTATGGTTGGGGTCACCACAACATGAGGAACTGTATTAAGGAATCGCAGCATTAGGAAGGTTGAGAACCACTGTCCTAGAGGCAATTCATATCAAAGGTTACTATATGAGGCATTCTCACGCCAAAGGGGACTCAGGGTGGAGCAGAACATATATATGGTAAGCACTCCATGCCAGGACATAAAATAATTATAAATATACACAAACATTGAAACATTAAAAACATTAAACATTAAAATCAGTTATATCTACTTTAAAATCAGCTGTTTAAACCAACTCAAGACACCATGCTGGCTCTGGTCAGTGGAGAAGGTTTCCCATTATTGCCTCATTGCACTGCCCCAAAGGCTTGGTCCCACAGCCAGTGTTTACCATCTTTCTAAAAGGCTGGAGGGAGGGGGCAGATCTAATCTTGCCAGGGAGAGAATTCTATAGCTGAGGGGCAATCACTGAGAAGGCCCTGTCTCTCGTCCCCGCCAATTGAACCTGTGACGGTGGTGGGACTGAGAGCAGGGCCTCCCTGGAAGATCTTAATCTCCGCAGTGGTTCATAGAGGTAGATGCGTTTGGACAGGCAAACTGGGCTGGGGCCGTTTACATACTCACTATCTCCCTGGTAGAGCCACAGCCCATATTTTATATACTTTTATACATTTCATAATTTGAGGGTCCGATTTCTCAATATCATCATGATAAACAAGCTTTCCATACTTTCTATCATCAATGAATTCTTCAATTATGTAGGAAGAACAGATGAAGAACAAAGGCTTGGATCGCAGCAGGCCAAAAAGAAAAGAATGACCTGTGGCTAGAATAATAATGTTTTGTCTGGTTCAGTTGCTGCTTTGTAAGCTTAGCAGATTCTACATTCCTGTTACTTTCTCTTTATCAGGGAAGACACAGGACTAATTCACATTTTAGGAGGCAAATTAATTTCTTCCTTTACAGCAAATAGATAGTGGCAAATACCATAAAGTATGCTACTAGAAATGCAGGTCTGTAATTTACACAGTGAAATTTGCCAAGGAGCCATGGGCATCTGTGCAAGTCCACTGTTTGTTCCCATATGTTCACAAAGCTGCATCTGCCTTTCCATTTTCAGTAGCAAAAAACAATGTTCACGCAGTGAATATGCTTGCTGAGTAACATGCGATTCAGCAATGAAATGTGCAAATGTAAGAAATCAAGGCTCTGTTGATTTGTGAAACCTTCCTTCCAAACCTGTCATGGGGATAAGATTCAATACTCTGGAAAGCTCTTATAAAACTAGCATTAAACCCGGTGTGGATTTATTACCCCAGGCTTGAAAGCCACCAGCTGTTACTCTGTGAAGCCAAATAGCTGGATAAAGTACTGTTTCTCAGTTTGACATTCACAACTTTGTGAGGTCAATTTGTTTATTTATTTGGGATATTTCTACCCCGCTTTTCTCCACTACGGGACCCAAGGCAACTTACAGGTATGATGACCGTCACCCCAGCTTTCAAATTGATTTGAAAACGCAGCGGAGAGTTCCATAGATCGCTCACCAAAGGAACGGAACGGGACCGCAGCAGACTATTATTAAGAGATCTTTTTACTTCATTTTCCCCCTCCCTGTACTATGTAACAAAATCCCCCAATAAAAGTAGCATTTATTTTGACAATAACACTCTCTATCTGGTTATTTTGTAGCTTTTTCTGACTCCTTCCTTGCATGCAATCTCTCTCTCTCTCTCTCGTCCCTTTAACTCCGGCTGAGATTTCTCCGCCATAGATTAACATGGCGGACGATACAAATCGGCTCATATCTCTATCAAAATTACCCCTAGAACGCTCCTCTTTTAGTCCTAACCCTTTCTAAGGCTCCTGACTCGAAGACAACCAGCGGAACCAAAATCGGTCCAGTTTTCAGCACCTCAACAGCTGACTGTCAAACGGGACCGACGGCTCCTTTCAAGCTAAACTGCTGCCTTATCCCGGACTTTCCTCTCCCCGCGGAAAGGGTTTAAGAGATCCCTAGCCCCTTTCTGTGAATTGGGGATGGGGGGGATCGCTCTCTCGCTGGGGAGACATAGTTCTCCAAGGACCCTCGCCCTCTGCAGCTGCCAGGGGGTGCCCGGACGGGTGCCCTCCACGTTTCATTCATACTTTTCATGATGTTATGAAGGAGAAGAACACTCTTCCCCAGACCTACCCCTGGACTTATGAAATCCTATACTTCCAAAGACTGCAACCCACATGTGCCTCTTCCCCATGCCATCTCTACGAATTCCTCCCATCACAGATGAACTCTTTTTCCTCATGTATTTGTGAATTTTCATATTCTATGTACTTGGACACTCTCATGACTCACTGCTGTATGAATTTCTAATCGTTGGGCTAACTTCATGGATTGTGAAATTATGCTGCTAGAACTCCACTCTTATGAAATTCCATATCGGGTTCCCCAGATGTTGTGAACTTCGTCCTTATCAAATGTTTTCAATTGATTATATCATCCATGGTTCCCCTTTGTGCAATGTAACCCCCCCTCTATGGATTCTCCCTTTTCTCCTTGAAATCTACCTATCTGCCAATATGTATTTGTACTCTTTGGGATCCCCGGAAAATATGTATTCTTCCCAGCAGGGTTTATGTTCCAACTTTATTTTAATTTTCATTCTATCCCATATAATTGCCAAATCATGAAATCAAATGGGAAATATTATGACCCCAACATGAACTCTAGCCCTATGACCCAGACCTCCCTTCCCAAAAACCAAAGGATAATCTGCCACAGTTTAATCCAATCTCATTCCGATCGCATGGACAATATAGGGCGAGTCACCCAAATTCCTAAAGGTGACTCACCCCCAGGGCAAACATTGTCATATCCCAGGCCAGGACGCCGCAGGAAGGCACCCTGTGGGGCCGTCAATGACGGCTCATCACCACCCATCACCACTTCCCGTCTGACACCCCAAGGCATATCTAAAATCTGAGAACGTGACAGGACCCCGGACACCCTTGATGGGTGCCATTAATTCCTTTAGAAATCGGCCGGGTCAGGATTAATCCATCCGGTCACTTCATTGTTTCAATAGCTCCCGCCTCCTCCTCTCTGATTGGCCCGAGGGGGGACAAAAAGCGGCTCCCCATTGGGCCAGCAGAGCAAGGCGGGAAACGAAAGCCCGCCTCGTTCAACCTCCCAGCCTATCCGCGATCAGATGGGCGGGGAAGCGGGGCGGGAAATTCAAAGGGCTGTCAGACCGAAACATTGTATAAATATGGCTTTATTTGAAACATATGTTACGCTAGTAGATTGAATGATCGCTATTAGCGTCCTTTTCAGCTGAATTGCTCAATAAAAACTCCTTGGCGGATTTTCCTTCAACTTGGCGGACCTTCTTCATTTCAGGCTTCAGGTTGTATTGCGGCTTATATTCTTCTTTTGGCTTCGCCAAGGTCCGTTCCCTCAGGACCGGATCGGCTCCCTCCTTAAGGGGCCCGATCCCCTAAAAACGCGGTCGACAACATAATTTGGCTTTACCACGAAGGGACTTGCTTGGAAGTTCCAAAGATCAATTTCTAGGCTAAAATTCCAAGCGGCGACCTTGGTCCAGATATTCTGGAACAGGTTGGGGAGAGAAACGGCTGCAAGGAGGGCCCTCCAACCAACAATTTGACCTCATTTCACATCCAAATTTCTCTGGCAGTCCCTTTCTCTCTCTAGATCTGATTCAGGGTACTGAACAAAGGAGCCAGATAGGAGGAAGCAGATTTTTAGCTCCTCGAAGGAAAGGCGCCAACGTGAAACAGGGGACGCCCTGTAAAAATAAAAGGGAACCGGCCCTGTTGTTGAGACCCAGGTGGGAGGAGCCCTGGAGGTATTGCACTTCGGATCAGGGCTCGGTAACAAATTCCTGGTGAAACGCGGGAACATCTGGCGCTCGGGGGACGTGTGAGAACAGTCTGGCTTGTAAGATTACAGGTTCAAGAATCGCGGGGTAGGGGAACGGTTGTGTTCCCGGGGCACCTGCGGATTCCACGGACGCCAGCCATTCAGTCTTGGTGAAGGGAACTCTCGGAAGGACGAGCGGCACCTAGCCGGTTGGGTGAGTCGTTACTCCGTTAACTGTCAGGTACTGGGCAGGGGTTGAGCCAAGAATGGGTGTTTGTTCAGCACGTCTAGGGTGTCCCACCCCAGCAGACATCCCCAGGGATTCTCCATTGGGTAAGATCCTGGCCAATTGGGGTGGGCTTTGCATCGAAAAACATGGTGCAGGCCAGGTTGGGCTAACTCAGAGCACATAAGTGGCCCCTTGTGGCCCTTGAAGGGGGGACAGCTTGCCCCCCCCGCTTGAGTCACTGAATTCGGAGTGTTGACCTAAGGTGACTCACCATGGGGAGGGCAGGTGGTTCCAGCTTGCTTATGTTGCAATGTTCATGGCCTTAAGCCAGAGGGAGAGTGGAAGGAGGGAGGGGGGGTCCAAGTCTTCCCATGCAGGGACGTGGGCTCCAAACCTACCCTCAGAAGCTCCTCTCTAGACCTACTTCCCCTCCCGCCTCCACCAGAAGAGGAACTTCTGGAGACATTTGCTTACCCCCCACCTTACCAAACCCGACCCCCATTCCTTGCCTCACCTCATCCCCCGTTTTCCCCCTTGTTCTGAGTCTTGCACCGACCCAGAGCCCCCAAATCGACCCTTCAAGGGAACCTCTGCTTCCCGGGATCCCACTCTCCCAGACTCACTCTCCCAACTCCCTGCCATTTACCCCCGTCTCCCCTCCGTTTCCCAGCCCTCTGTTTTCTCTCAGCCCCATCTCCCCTCCGTTTCCCAACCTCCTATTCCCTCTCCACCCCTCCCCAACCGAATCCCTCTAAGCCTTTTTCCCTTCCACCCCAAAGACTTCTTCCCCCTTGCAGCCCCCCTCCCTTAATCTCTCCCTCTCTTCCTCTCGCTCGTCCTTTTTGACCAGAGGAACAGGGGGAAAGAAGGGGCCGGGGGGGGTATGAGGACCCTCAGAGGAAGGAGGAATTGACTGTTCAGAGACCATAAAACATCCATTGCCATCCTCTGTTTTATCGGAAGCCTGAATATTGGGTCAATGGTTCTCCAAAGAATTATTTTCCCCTCTCCCCCTCCTTTTCAAAGCAATCTGCTTCTGAATTTTTGAGTCACAGTTCAATTCCCTTTTTCCCTCTTCTTTCCTGTTTGCTTTCAAAACTTTACCCAAAAAACTCCAGAAACTCCCCAAAGATCCCAGAGGAACATAAATTTTTAGACTGTCAATTTGCATTTTTGTTGGTTACAATTTGTAAGTGGGACCTTTGATCTGGCATTCTTTCCAAATCATCAGGTCACACCTTGAAATTTGCTCAAACTAAAGGATCCTGTGTCCTCAAAGACTCCTTTCCCTTTTTCTTTTTTCTTCACCCAATCCCTTTGGGCAACCCTGCAAAACCCCTCCCCTTTTTGAATCTCCCTCTCAGCCCCCCCCCCTTCTCTCTGGGGGATATTGTGTATCTTTGGAAAACCTTCCATCTTCAGAGACTGGCTGAGTCCTGCCTGGGGCTTCCCTGTTCTCTGAGTAGTATTCTTCGTTTTGTTGCCTTGACTTTGGAGCTTTGTCTGTCCTTTAAAAGTGGGGAACCAAGTTTTGTTCCTCTTCCTCATGGTTTTCTTCCTTGAGCTATCCTTTCTGTTCCTCTCTCTCCCTCTCTTGTTTGCTATTTCTTGAATGACTGTGTATACAATGGGTTAGGGGTTTTACTAACACTCTCTCAGTATAAAAGGGACCGTTGGGAATTGTAGAATGGGGATCCTGGCACCCCACATGGAAGGCACCCCACTCCGACCTGGACTACCAGGACCATCATCCGCTCCTGTGGCTATAAAGGGACTCTGAGAAACCCAGCTCAGATGAGGCAAGAGACCAACCAGTGGGGTGCCATCACGGTGATGAGGCCCCCACCCACAAGCTGGCTCCGATCGTAAGACTGACCCTGAGCAGAAGAACATCCCCCTTCAACTGCAGGGAGGAAAGGGCGCCCCCACGAGACCAGGAGAAGGCTGGCAGGTAAGGGCGACCCCCCCTCACCTGAGAAGAGGCGGCAGAGGCTAAAAGTGTGTTCCCATGGAGCCACGAACAGGACCCTCGCTGTTGGCCGCTGGGTCAGGCGCGAGTGGGGAGCCCTAACATGGCGGCGAGGGTGCCAGAGGAACCTTCAGTATTGAAAACGTCCCAAAAGGTATGAATGATTTATTTCCATTTTTTTCCCTCCTTTTATTCTTCCTTATAAAATTAACCCTCCACACTTAGGGTCTTGGGGGAAGGGGAGTGGGGATGGGACACGTGATCCCTTTTCTTTGCTGTCTTGAGGCATTCTCTACCCCTTGGACCCCCCTTCCCGGGTGGAGGTGCTGGACCTGGCTGTGGTCACTAGGAGGCGCCTGGTGAAGATGGCATCCCGACCTCCTCGAAGTCCTCCTGACCTCCTACACCGCTTGCAAGGTGCTGGAATCCATGCCAGGATCCATCAAGAGTGCTCCAGAACCAGAACCGGCCCCCACCAGCGGTGAGGAAGACAAAGACCTGTGGACTGCTGAGCCGGGAGACGACCTGAAGGTGTTGTTCCGGAAAACACCTCCTCAGGGCCCGCCGCCCGCAAGCTGTCCTGACCCACACCCTCCCGAGGTCCGGAGAAAGACCAAACGCCAGAGACGGAAGCACAAGACCCCCTCCGAGGACCCCTCCAAATCCCATCCCTCTAGCACCACGGGAACACCCCCATTTGGACCTACAAACATTTGACAGCTCACTTTGACAGCTGTCAAATCGGCCCTCACTTCAACCCACCCGCTCGGAAGAACTGATACCGCGGTTCCCCGCTGGGGAGCTGTCCAGCATGCTGAATCAGGAGCCGTGAGTTCTAATTTTCTCTCTATTTTTCTCCTTGGGAGCTGTCCAGGGTACTAACCCTAACCCTAATTCTCATTTCTTCTCTAACCCTCCCTGTCAATTCTAGCCCGGTTTTGCAAAGGATTTCTCCTCTTCTCTAGCTGTAGTCCTTTTCCTTCTAATAATAGGCTGCTGCTGGTCACATTTGCCCGCTCTGTTCCAAATTTGTCGCAAAAAGAACCATTCGAACCCCTCTCAGCAGATGGCCAGGCTGCCGCTAAGAGGTTATAATGTTTATGCGGTAGGGCAGGGGCGAAATGGGCTCCTCCCACTTCGCCCCGCCCTTACCGAGTGGGGAATATGATGACCGTCACCCCAGCTTTCAAATTGATTTGAAAACGCAGCGGAGAGTTCCATAGATCGCTCACCAAAGGAACGGAACGGGACCGCAGCAGACTATTATTAAGAGATCTTTTTACTTCATTTTCCCCCTCCCTGTACTATGTAACAAAATCCCCCAATAAAAGTAGCATTTATTTTGACAATAACACTCTCTATCTGGTTATTTTGTAGCTTTTTCTGACTCCTTCCTTGCATGCAATCTCTCTCTCTCTCTCTCGTCCCTTTAACTCCGGCTGAGATTTCTCCGCCATAGATTAACATGGCGGACGATACAAATCGGCTCATATCTCTATCAAAATTACACCTAGAACGCTCCTCTTTTAGTCCTAACCCTTTCTAAGGCTCCTGACTCGAAGACAACCAGCGGAACCAAAATCGGTCCAGTTTTCAGCACCTCAACAGCTGACTGTCAAACGGGACCGACGGCTCCTTTCAAGCTAAACTGCTGCCTTATCCCGGACTTTCCTCTCCCCGCGGAAAGGGTTTAAGAGATCCCTAGCCCCTTTCTGTGAATTGGGGATGGGGGGGATCGCTCTCTCGCTGGGGAGACATAGTTCTCCAAGGACCCTCGCCCTCTGCAGCTGCCAGGGGGTGCCCGGACGGGTGCCCTCCACGTTTCATTCATACTTTTCATGATGTTATGAAGGAGAAGAACACTCTTCCCCAGACCTACCCCTGGACTTATGAAATCCTATACTTCCAAAGACTGCAACCCACATGTGCCTCTTCCCCATGCCATCTCTACGAATTCCTCCCATCACAGATGAACTCTTTTTCCTCATGTATTTGTGAATTTTCATATTCTATGTACTTGGACACTCTCATGACTCACTGCTGTATGAATTTCTAATCGTTGGGCTAACTTCATGGATTGTGAAATTATGCTGCTAGAACTCCACTCTTATGAAATTCCATATCGGGTTCCCCAGATGTTGTGAACTTCGTCCTTATCAAATGTTTTCAATTGATTATATCATCCATGGTTCCCCTTTGTGCAATGTAACCCCCCCTCTATGGATTCTCCCTTTTCTCCTTGAAATCTACCTATCTGCCAATATGTATTTGTACTCTTTGGGATCCCCGGAAAATATGTATTCTTCCCAGCAGGGTTTATGTTCCAACTTTATTTTAATTTTCATTCTATCCCATATAATTGCCAAATCATGAAATCAAATGGGAAATATTATGACCCCAACATGAACTCTAGCCCTATGACCCAGACCTCCCTTCCCAAAAACCAAAGGATAATCTGCCACAGTTTAATCCAATCTCATTCCGATCGCATGGACAATATAGGGCGAGTCACCCAAATTCCTAAAGGTGACTCACCCCCAGGGCAAACATTGTCATATCCCAGGCCAGGACGCCGCAGGAAGGCACCCTGTGGGGCCGTCAATGACGGCTCATCACCACCCATCACCACTTCCCGTCTGACACCCCAAGGCATATCTAAAATCTGAGAACGTGACAGGACCCCGGACACCCTTGATGGGTGCCATTAATTCCTTTAGAAATCGGCCGGGTCAGGATTAATCCATCCGGTCACTTCATTGTTTCAATAGCTCCCGCCTCCTCCTCTCTGATTGGCCCGAGGGGGGACAAAAAGCGGCTCCCCATTGGGCCAGCAGAGCAAGGCGGGAAACGAAAGCCCGCCTCGTTCAACCTCCCAGCCTATCCGCGATCAGATGGGCGGGGAAGCGGGGCGGGAAATTCAAAGGGCTGTCAGACCGAAACATTGTATAAATATGGCTTTATTTGAAACATATGTTACGCTAGTAGATTGAATGATCGCTATTAGCGTCCTTTTCAGCTGAATTGCTCAATAAAAACTCCTTGGCGGATTTTCCTTCAACTTGGCGGACCTTCTTCATTTCAGGCTTCAGGTTGTATTGCGGCTTATATTCTTCTTTTGGCTTCGCCAAGGTCCGTTCCCTCAGGACCGGATCGGCTCCCTCCTTAAGGGGCCCGATCCCCTAAAAACGCGGTCGACAACAGGTACAAGTTTGATTTGAAGTAAATCAATCCTGATTTCAATGTGTGGGTTGTTAAACATGCAAGTAGTTTATGAGAGTGGGTGATAATTACTGGAATCAAAGGATAGTTACACTCTTTTGAAGCTTCAATTTGCCTAGGAAGGAAATCTCATATCATTACTCAGAGGAGATTCTTCCAAAGAAAGGTTTACCATGCAATCAATTGTGCCACAGTCATGGAATTTTACAAAGCACCCAAAGTCATTATTTTTAATTTGCAACCCTCCCATGCTTTCCTAACGCTACTGCTATCATTTTTCATTCCACAAAAATACTTTGAAGAGAGAAGAAGAGCTGCCCATTGGCTTCAGACTGCAGTACTAGGAGCCCTCTTTCTCAAAACACTTGGGATTGCCTTGCAATGCAAATAGCAACTTCGGAGGAGCAATTTCCATCAAGAGCACAGGAGAGGAGTGAAGGGATATCATTTCCTTTTCTCAACTGAAATGATTTCAAAAACGATCAGCTGTTCCCAACAACTGTTGTTAACATTTAGAAGAGTGTATTATATTGGTAGAAGCATCTACG